>NW_016820486.1:20499-61391 GCF_001698545.2 Rhinopithecus bieti | reverse complement strand
TTCCTTCCGTCCTTCCTTCTCCTTCCTTCCTTCCTTCTTTCCCTTCTTTCCTTCCTTCCTTCCTTCCTTCCTTCCTTCCTTCCTTCCTTCCTTCCTTCCTTCCTTGCTGGCTTTCTTTCTCTCTCTCTCTCTTTCTTTCTTTCTTTCTTTCTTTCTTTTTCTTCTTTCTTTTTCTTTTTTTCTTTCTTACTGAGTCTCACTCTGTTGCCCAGACTGGAGTACAGTGGTGCAATCTCGCCTCACTGCAACATCTGCCTCCTGGGCACAAGCAACTCTCCTGCCTTAGTCTCCCAAGTAGCTGGGACTACAGGTGTGCACTACCACACCCAGCTAAGTTTTGTATTTTTAGTAGAGCTGTGGTTTCACCATATTGGCCAGGCTGGTCTCGAACTCCTGGCTTCAAGTGATCCGCCCACCTCGGCCTCCCAAAGAGCTGAGATTACAGGCATGAGCCACAGTGCCTGGCCTATTCATCTCTATAGGAGGCTTTTCATGATATTTTAATGAAACAAAAATGGCTTGAATAACAATATATGTTGAGAAAACAATGCATACATGAATAGAAACCAGTCCTAGAAACAGTACACTTATGGAGGACAATGGCTGTTTCTGGATATTATCATTAGGATGATTTTATTTTAACTTTTCTTATTTCCTTCAAGTTAAAAATAAATAGAGTATGTATTTAAAAAATCTACATCCATTTTGAAAACAATAAACACCTAACATGTCTTCTAAATCTTTCCTTCTCAGATGATAGCATGTCTCCAAATCAGTGGCGTTACTCTTCTCCATGGACAAAGCCACAGCCAGAAGTACCTGTCACAAACCGTGCCGCCAACTGCAACTTGCATGTGCCTACTCCCATGGCTGTGAATCAGTTCTCACCATCCCTGGCTAGGAGGGCCTCTGTTCGGCCTGGGGAGCTGTGGCATTTCTCCTCCCTGGCTGGCACCAGCTCCTTAGAGCCTGGCTACTCTCATGCCTTCCCTGCTCGGCACCTGGTTCCAGAGCCCCAGCCTGATGGGAAACGTGAGCCTCTCCTAAGTCTCCTCCAGCAAGACAGATGCCTAGCCCGTCCTCAGGAACCTGCCGCCAGGGAGAATGGCAACCCTGGCCAGATAGCTGGAAGCACAGGGTTGCTCTTCAACCTGCCTCCCGGCTCAGTTCACTGTAAGGAAATGCCTACAGATACTTGGAGGGGTGCCCCTGATTGGTTGTGGTTGAGAGTGAGTTGGCATGAGATGAGGTGCCAAGACTAATTGCTGCCACTCTGGACATAGGGCTGCTGAGGGATGGAATGTTCTGCTTAAATGTTCCGTATATCTTCACTAGGCTTCATTGACATTCACAGTTTAATAGCTAAAGGGTTACATAGATAGCTAGCCAGATGGACTTGGCCCGAAGTACTCACCCTAGCCTGTCAACTTGGCCTTACCTTAGAAAAATGATGGGCTGCTGTCTAATATTGTAGGGTCCTATGTTTACCTCGTTGGGAGCAATTAAATAAGCCATTTGCAAAACAGAGCTCTGTGACGTACCTACAGACTCAAACTGTAGCCTCCAAACAGGTTGGCAACTTGCAGTGATGTCAGGCTCCAGGCAAACAACAAGGGCAATCTATACCAACTATCTGCTGCACACATTAAAATTCAAAGTGACTATAGAGGCAGCCTCATTGCTGCTTGGAGACCTAACAGTGCCTGGCTGTCCTCGGCTTGCTCCTGCACTCTGGGATCCTCCTGCTTGGTATCCCTTGAGTTCCTACTCCCTGACCACCACCCCTCCCCTGAACTAAAAACACCCTTAAGGCTCACTCACTTCTTCATTCACTCATTCACCCAGCAAATATTTAATTAGCGCCTACCAGATGCAAAATATCCATCAGAAAACAAGGCTCCCTTCTTTGTAAAAGAACGGGAAGAATTGGCATTAATTATACTTCCACCAAAAAATCAACCTACTCTGTTGCAAGATTTGCCTTTCATATGAAACACTTATAAATATATATATTTTATAGTTTTGTGGAACCAAGTCTGCAACCTCTGTCATTCTGTACTCTGGACAAATTTTGTTTTGCAGCTTCCTTGTCCATACATAGTGTGGCTCTAGTGTTCCATGCCTGAAAGAAATTACTAGAAGCTGTCTTTACACTGAACTAAGCATATAGTAAACAAAGGGCCTGTTCAGCATAGCCTACCTAAGTCAGGCACTGTGTTCTATTCTAATGTGGCAAACAAATTTCCCATTAAAATACCACTCTGTCATTTCCAGAATTTGATTAGGAATGTACTTAAGGAGTAAATCATAGAAGTGTCATGCTTGGGAAACCTGTGAAATTTCCTACCCCTCTACTCTTTTTCAAAAGTCCTTTCCTACTGGATTCACAGGGAAAATTAGGCCAACTGTGCTTGTGTATATGCTGTGCATACACACAGCAGAGCCCTGTTTCAACAGTTGGTTAGAACACAGATGGCTGAAATCATCACCTTCCAAACATAGCAACTCTTTACAGTTCAAATCCAATTCAGCAAATATTTAGTGAGCATCTACTGTAAGTCAGGCACATCATGGTGAAACTATAATGCAGGCGTTGTCCTATTCCTGAAGTCTCAAGACACGTTCACAAACAAATGGTTATCACCAAAGTCTTCATGCTCTACTCATGTTGACATCAGTTGTATTAATTGGTGACTGGCAGTCCAGGATCTGTTGAGGAAGTCGGTGACCCCTAATCAGGAACACTGCCTTGGAAGATGGTGGACCTTAAAAACAGAAGCTTCTCTGTTTTTGTAGCATCTGATAAGAGAGAATATGCCAGATATTCATAAACTTAGGGCCAGGCAATGTGAGGCCCCTGGGATGCTACTGGGCACTTTCTAACCTAGTCCTAGAAATTTCAGTTCCAATAATGTTTTTTTCTTCTTTCCTAGATAAGAAACTGTATGTATCTCGTGGATCTGCCAGTACCAGCCTTCCAAATGAAAGTAGGTATCTGGTCCAGCCTTTGATGGTGTGTGTCTGTATCCTGAGAACGAACTTGAGGAATAAGGCTTCTGTCTACTACTGGAGACACTGATAGTGTAAAACCCAGAGTCTTCAGTAATGGACGGGAGCCTTATTTCTACCACTCAGTGTTTTCATAGATACAATTTGTTTCATTTTAGCCTCAAAAAAGAGTGTATGTGCTTCTTATCTTATAAAATTTTATTTTGCTATAGAAGTAACTGCCCTTAGTTTCTTTTTTCTTTTCTTTCTTTCTTTATTTTTTTTTAACCTGAGCTGGACTTAACTGAAGTAGCCAAGGTGACTCAGAAAAATTAAGAAATTCATGAGGATGAGGATTTGCTTGCTGTGTCCCAGATGTTCAGTTGTCAGCCTAGTACACAGGGCCATCCCAGGACTCTGCAGTCAGGGAAAATGTCAACTGAGGCGTGAGGCCAGGACTCGGAGCTCTACACTCGATTTGAAAGTGGTGTCAGTAGAAACTTACAAAAGAGGACAATCTGGGTGGAATGACATGAGGATCTTCATGACCCGGGTTCAGGGTTCAAATGTCAGCTTTATTATTTACTTGCTTCAGGAACCTGGTCACATGTCTTAACCGCTTCATGCCTCAGTTGCTTCATTTGTCAAATAAGCATAAAACAGTGCCCACCTCATAGGGTGAAGTGTGAGGAGTAAATGAAATAATGTATACCAATGCTCAGAATAATGGCTGGCACATTATTCTGAGCATTGGCATACATTAAACCATCAAGAAGTCTTTTTTGGAGGGCATCCTATGTGCCCCAAGCTGTGCTCTGTGTGCTGTGTTTAAGAGAGGACTCAAGCCGGATGTGGTGCCTCACACATGTAATCCCAGCACTTTGTGAGGCCAAGGCGGGAGGAACACTTGAGTCCAGGAGTTAGAGACCAGCCTGGGCAACATAGCAAGATCCCCATCTCCATAAAATATAAAACTAGAGAGGATCCAAAGGAAAAGCCACTACCACAACCCCTGATCTCAGGCATTTGACAGTCTGGTGTGAAGTAGGGGTGAGGGCAATCTATAGACCCCACTAGAATGTCAACCCCATGAGGACAGAGACTTTGAGAGGTATACCACTGTATCCCTAGCACCTGGCACAGAAATATACAAATCTGTTGAATAAATGAATGAGTGAATGCTGGAAACAATAAAAGAGCATTTAACAAGGAAACGGTAAGAAAATGTAGTAATGCAGTAAAATTATTCCAATGTAGTAAAATTATTCTGTTTGATGCCCTTGTGTGAGAGACAAACAAACAAAACAAAAACCAACCCTGGTGATTAATTGGCCATGCCTCCATGAAGAGATTCATTTAGAGCTGGTTCAAAAGCCTTAGCATGGCCAAGGCAGACATCACATAAGTCCCTGCCCAAGGAAATGAGCTCTGCTGGCCTCCTAACTTATGAAAGGCACGGATTGTGGTGTTTCTTGAGTACTTGTTAATAGTTTCTACATTTATTTATTGTGAGTCTCAGAATTACTGATAACTTGATGCTTAAAGTTGTTCATAGACTAAAACTAACAGCAACAACAACATGTATTGGGTGTTGACTATGAGCCACATACCACATACTCCATCTTGCTCAGTCCCCACCATGACCTTGTGAGGTGTATATGAATATGTCCTAGGTGCTTTACTCAACCTATATTCAGCAAATAGTGATTGAATGAATGAATATCCCCATTTTATAGATGAGGAAACTGGATCTCAAAAAGGTGAAAGGACTTGCCTTAAGTCACAGCAGCAAGTGGCAGATGCAGTATTATCTCTTTGCTCTCAGAGTATCATAAAATTATCAAAAACAATTCCAAGTTAAATGAAGTGTACAACAGTGAAAATTAGCCACTGGTGAGATTATTTTACCACAAATGAGTTCACTGTCTATCTGGGGCAAGGGTACTATCCTAAAATAAAGGAAGGGGGATGCAGAAGGCTCAGAAAGCAAGCAAGAGAGCAAAGAAAATATGCCTTTGAGAAAGGGGTAGGGGACGATCTTCCCTTGCACAGAGTAGTTGAGGAAAAGTGGCTATGCCAACAGGCCCAAGTCCGCCCTTCTACCACTGTGGCCCCGGGCAGAGGGAGGTAGCATGGAGCTGAGAGGAAGAGAAGGGACTTCCTAGGGCTCCAAGTAAAAGGACAACGGAACCCAGCAAAGCCCATGCTCTTAAGCATGACACCAGTCTTCCAATCTTGCCTGATGGTACGAATCACCTGGGGAGCTTGTTCATTGCCCAGATCCTGCTCCCCCACTTCCTGGGGAAGTAGATTTGGCATGAGACTCAGTTGGCTCTTCATGTTTTATTCTTTTTTTTTTTTTTTTTTGAGACGGAGGTTTGCTCTTATGGCCCAGGCTGGAGTGCAATGGTTCAATTTCGGCTCGCTGCAACCTCTGCCTCCCAGGTTCAAGCAATTCTCCTGCCTCAGTCTCCCAAGTAGCTGGGATTACAGGCTCCTGCCACCATGCTTGGCTAATTTTTTGTATTTTTAGTGGAAACGGAGTTTCACCGTGTTGGTCAGGCTGGTCTTGAACTCCTGAACTCAGGTGATCTGCCCACCTTGGCCTCCCAAAGTGCTGGGATTACAGGCATGAGCCACCTCACCTAGCCTCATGTCTTATTCTTTATATAATTTATATTAACTTCATTTCAAAGTGAACTACATGAACCTTTCAGTGGAGATTTAGGTTGTTCTGAAAGATTTCCTATGTGAGGCTCCAGAAAAATATTTGTCAAGGAAGGGAGGCAGAGTCTCCTCCTGCCCCTCCAACATGGCCCTAGTCCCCTCATGTGGGCTCTCATGCATCTATGAAGCAAGTGCATATGGAGCAGAAGAGTCATCAGAGCCAGAAGGGTAGTCAGAGAGACCTTGGAGAAAGGCATTCTGGAGGCGAGTCTCACAAATGTTGGTCAAAAGTTTTAGTGAATTTGATTTTATCTTTTGGTCAGTAGAAATAGATGCTGGTTATGTATTGCTTCAATGGCTACAAATCATAATAACAGTTGATATTGCTGATTGCCAGACACAGGACTATAATATACATTGGAGATATAACAGTGAATAAAATTGTCTTGGTCCCTGCCCTCATAGAGTTAATAGTTTCGTGGGGAAGACATGCCCACCCCCAAAGGGAAAATACAAAATATTTGCAAGTTATGATAAGTGGAGTGAGGAAAACACATGAAGTGTTGAAATAGGGAAAAATGGGGGCCAACTTTAGATAACGTGTTCAAGGGAGGCCTTTCTGAGGAAGTGACGTATGATCAGGGACCTGAATGAAGTGAGAGAGCCAGCTCTGGGAAGAATTACGGTGGAGATAGAGGGAGGTGGAGGAAACTGTCCCTGCAAAAGCCCGAGATGTGTGTGAAGAATGGAAAAAAAAAAAAAAGACTAGGGTGACAGGAGTGGAGTGAGAAAAGAGAGAGTGTGGTATGAGACAAAGCTGGAGAGGTAGGCAGGGGCCAGGTGGTGCAGGGGCCTTATGGGTAACATTGGAAATTGAGATTTCATATTCTAAGTGACTTTGTGAGCCATGGAAGGATTTTACATGTGATCTAATTTGCATCTGATAAGATCACAAAAGCTGTTCTGTAGAGGACACATTGGAGAAAGGGAAGAATGAAAACAAAGAGGCAAGAAGCATGAGAGGATGATAGCCTGGATTAGGTGACAACAGCAGAGATAGGGGTATTTGAGATCTATTTGGGAGGGTTAGCTCTTAGGACTTGGTAATGGATTAAATAGGAATGGCAAAGAAAGGGGAAGAATCCAGGTTATCTCCCAGGATTCCTGTTTGAGCAAATGGATAGGAGAACACAACTGTTTTGACCATGTCAAATCTGAGGTGTCTGTAAGACATCCAAGTGGATATACCTTTTAAACAGTTGTATATGTAAGTGAAGAAAGTCTGGGTAAACATTTGGGATGTATATTAGTCCTGTGCATAAGTGGTATTTAAGGCCATTGGATGTGATCACCTAGGCAGAGGATGTAGACATAGAAGAGAGGAGAGCCACAGAAAGAGGGCTGGAGGGTGCCAATATTTAGAGACTGGGGACAAGAGGAACCAACGGAGGAGACTGAAAAGGTGTAGCCAGTGTGATAAGAGAAGAACCAGGGCAGTGTGGTATATAACAGAAGCTAAAAGGAGAATGTTTCAAAACAGAAGGAGTGATCAACTGTGTTAAAGGCTGTGGAAAGATCAAATAAAAGAAGGTCAAATAAGGAGAAATTCCTATTGGATGTGGCATCAGAGATTTTTGTAGCCTTGTTAAGAGCAGTTTTCATTATGTGATGTGGACAGAAGCCAGATTGAAGTGGGTTGAAGAGTGAACCGGAGATGAGAAAGTGGAAATAGTAAATTCAAGGAGCTTCTTAGAGAAATTTAACATTGAAATGATGAAGAGAGGAAAGGTATTGGCTAAAGAGGCTAATGGGGTTTGAAAAGGTCTTTTTTTAAGAAGGCAAATATTAGAGCCTCTTTGCATGATAATGGGAATGATCCAATATAGGAGGATGAAGATAACTTGAGGGGTGAAGTCATTGAGAAGACAGAAGGGACATGTAGAAGCATTGACCTTTCATAAGAACAAGGGCTGTTCTGTCATTGAAAGTATACAAAAGAAAGCTAATAAGGACACAGATGAAAATTGATTTTCAGGCTTGCTTGTGAGGACACTAAAAAGTACTAATCTAATGATTTCTATTTTCTCAACTGTGGAGCAAGACAGCAAGAGTGTGAGATATTTAAAGAGAGTGAGAAAGTTTGAAAAAGTCTTCTTGGGCATTGGGAAAGCAAGCCTGATAGTAGACAAACATAAGTAGGATTTCTGGGTGGTGATCTGAAATCCAAGCTCATGAATTTGAAGTGCGAACTCTCAGCTAGGTTGTGCAATTTTCATCAGTGATGTTAGGTTAGTGTAATGTGCAGAGAAGGCAAATGAGGACGCTCATCTAGGGGTGAGGTTGTGGCAAGTGAGCATGAAGGATAGAGAATAAGGAAAAGGAGTCGAGGGTGTTTGCAAGTTAGTGATTATAACAACAGAACGTGGTGTCTAAGCTGCACAGAGAAGGAAATGGAGGCAGATGGACATTGACAGGATGTCAATGGAAATGGAGGTTGATGGATTGGTGGTTATGTGAAAACATGGTGATAAGACTACTTAAGCCAGTGACATGGGAGGTGGCTAGAGAGTGGATGTTTGAAATTGAGATCACAAGGGTCCCCTGTGTGAATGATAAGAAAGTCTAGGGTGTGACCATGGGAATGGGTGGTTGAGGTAGAGTGAAGCACAAGGTTATTAGAAATGAAGAGAGTGACAAAAATCATGGCAGCGAAGCAAAATAAGAACCAATAGCTACTGGCAACACAGGTTCTGCTTTTATCCTCATTCACAGATGGGAAAGTTAAGGCTTAAGAGGTTAAGTGACTCGTCCAAAGTCAAAGTGAGTGCCAGAGTCAGTTTTCAGTGACTTCAATTTCCTTGGTCTTACCCACCAAGCTAAGGTGCAATTTGACCATGCAATAATTTGACTCTACCACATATAGACACATTGCCTTTTTAACAAAATAATAGTAAACATTTATTGAGCATTTGTATGCCAGTCACTGTTCTAACCCCTTTATATGTATTTAACTCACTTAATCCTCACTAGAATCTTAAGAGGTAGCTTTTATTAATATCCCCATTTGACATGAGTAAAGTGGAGGATAGATAGGCTAGGTAACTTGCCCAAGGTCACACAGATAGGCAGTAGTAAGCCGGGACTCAAACCTGGGTTCACTGGACCCCAGAGTCAGCTCATGCTTATTCTATTTTTCAGGAAGCCAGTCTCCAGAGATAAGAAAATATCTGTTCTTTTATTGAACTTCAGTTTGAAGAGAATTCTTTTTTCCAACGTGCTTATGATTTTCTACTATGAATCTACAGGGTCTAGAGACATCACTGTCCTTTTCTTGGTTTTCTTTCCTCTTTCTAGGTGTTGAATCAGGAGCAAGTATATGCCCTTCCTAAAATTGTGCACATCTCTTCCTTGGCACCTATGCCCTATGGCAAGGCTTTTCAAACTTAAGTGAATTCTCAGCATATATAAATGATTAAGGGCGCTGTTCTGAGATGGGAGCATAGAGGCCCACCTGCTTGTTCTTCTCACTCCTCACTGCACCCATGACCCTATTACTTAGAAATCAGACTCCTCTCATGCTCCCCCAGCAGGGTCCTTCTAATCAAGACTGATCACATAATATCCTATGGGGTCATCCCAGTTTTCCAACTGAATGCAGATCACAGGAACAGCCTGAAGCTTTCCAGCCTGAGCCAGAACCAGACTGTGACCAACTTCACTCTTGCCTCTACCAAAAGCAAAATGAAAATAGGGTGGGAAAGACCCAATGAGAATAGGTTGAGGCTGTGGGTTTCCTACATTTTCAGTCTGAAAAGAAGCTGAAAAGTCTCAGTCTGGTCCTGATGAATGACATACTTTCACTTGAAAACTTTGCTTTCTCAGTCCTAACAAAGTGACCCCCAAATGCAATTGTTGAGAAATCTGAGAACTTACTTACTGGGAATTGAGTAAACTGCTCATCACAAGTTGGCCCTGTGGCTGGAACAGAACTTATTCTGCATCCAGAGCATTTTTTGGATGCAGTTCCATGAGTTTCTGCCTTCCCTTCCTCTGAGGTTGAGGACTCTGGTATCTGACATCCCGCAGGTGTTCATCTGCACCCTGGAGGCGACTCACAGCCTTCTATAGGGGTCTAACTGGCTTTCATTAACCATGTAACTTCTCCTTTAGCTCTTTCAGAGTTAGAGACACCTGGGAAATACTCACTTACACCACCAAACCACTGGGGCCACCCACATCGATACCTGCAGCATCTTTAGTCAAGTTGGAAGAGAAAGACAACACTTGGTCTAAGACACGGCAGCAGGACATCCCTGCAGATTGTTCCAGATAAAAATGAAAGCTGCTCAAACCCACTTGCCTCCCCAATCTGTTAAACAGCTTCGTGTTTAGTATGAGCTCAGTACTTGCCCTGTGAAAATCCCAGAAGCCCCCGCTGTCAATGTTCCCCATCCACACCCTGCTTGCTCCTGTGTAACAGCTCAGCTGATGAATAATAATAAAACTGTACTTTTTTGGATGGTGCTATTCTGGGTTCTAATTTCTTTCACATCCATCATTTCATTCAAATTTTCCAGCAACCCTAATATTGGCATTATTATCTTCATTTAATATATGTGGACACTGAGGTTTAGAGAAGCTAAATGACCTGCCTAAGATCACATGGCCAGTAGCAGAGCCAACACTGAAATCCAGGCCTCTGAACTCAGTGCTCTTTTCTCACCACTGCAATATTTAATATCAGGATATTAAGTTAATATCAGGATGGCTCTTAGATATTTTCCCCTCCCATCTACTATATAAATAAAGAGAACAAATCTTCCAGTGTATTACATGTGTTTCCTATATTCAGTAAGAGGAAAAAAGGCTTAAGGAGTACATTTTCTTTCAAAGTTATTTACTTTCAAAATCCGTGTTCTTCTTTAGGTGATGGTTGGAAAAATTCAGGGTGGAGGCTGATTCTAGAGCACTTGTAGCACATAATTATAGAAATGTGTGTTTATCTTGGCTGACTCTAGAAAGATTCATCTGTGTTAGAAGATAATACATACCATCAGAAGTGAACTCTTAACATACAGTTTAGGGAAAAGAAAGAATGATTCCAATAGAGTTGGCATATTATGTAGGTTGGGTGATCTGATAACATTTCCCTGCAAACCCCTGGAAGCTCTCTCTTGAATAAAACTGAAAGCAGTAATAATTTTTCTACTTTAATAAAGAGGAAAGAAAAGACTCCCTGTTCCTAAAAGACAAACGCTCGCTTCTCTGATATAAGCAGGTAAATTCCTGCTCACATCAACTGATACTAATCACAGACTCAGATTTCTGGCTTTTCATATGTATCTTGTTTTTCCTTTCCCACCTTACTTACAAAGAGCTAACAGGAAAATTATTTCTTTGTCTCACTTTGGCATTTTACTCTTGCAATTAAAAAAATACTCCCTCCCTTTGCATACAAGGCGTATACCACCCTTTACACACAAAGGTGGGGTAATTGACCTCTATGTGTTTTCTGTGTGGCTTCATCTACATGCTAGTTGATAATCTTGTGAGATGCTAACTTGGGCAGAGAGTAGGGGAGGTGGGATTTTTTTTTTTTTCCACCAGGTCAATCAAGGTCTTGAAACTGGAAAGTCAGGGCTCCATAGGGCTAGAGTCCATAAACCTCATTCACATATTTCTCTATCGTTTTGAGAAATTTACAAGTGGCCTAATTGGCTTTGACTTAGCAGCTGCCTCTGACCTCCATAGCCTCCTCCCATCACACCCCAACACGTGAAGCCCCATTCCTGCTTTACATCTGGAAGAATTGAAACTGCTTCAGATGGACTGGACATCACATACTCAATGATGCTGTCTTCTGAAAAAGCAAAAGGGACGGCATTCCCTTTTTCTGTTAGACAGAGATTATCTTTTAAATCTCAGCTAAGCACTGTTGATTTGCAGATCCAATTGAGACTTGTGTTTAAGACATTTCCATCCTATAAATCAATGATCACGTACAACACTGAAATAAAACATCTCCACATATACATCTAACTAGAATATAAGTAGTTATTTTTCTCCTATGTAAACAATAAACATTGACCTTTCGCTAATTATTTCCCTAGTTTAACATAATTAATTGAAAATAATTTTGTAACCCATTTGTGTATACAATGGTTTCTTTCAATTCCTTTAATGTGTAAGATTTTAAAATAGCATGTTACGATGAATTTTTATGGATTAGTGATTATAGAAATGAACTAGGCTACAGCATTCTCATAAGGATTACAGTTTTATCACTATTTTATTTTATTTGTTGTGGGCACATAGTGGATGTATATATTTATGGGTTACGTGAGATATTTTGATACAGGCATGCAATGCATAATAATAACATTGGGGTAAATGGGGTATCCATTACCTCAAGCATTCATTCTTTGTGTTACAAACAATCCTATTACACTCTTTTAGCTATGTTAAATTATTTTTGACTATAGTCACCTTGTTGTGCTAGCAAATACTGGGTTTTTCTCATTCTTTCTAACTATTTTGTGTACTCATTAACCATCCCCATTCCCTCCCACCCACCACCAACTCTCCACTATCCTTCCCAGGCTCTGGTAACCATCCTTCTATTCTCTGACTCCATGAGTTCAATTGTTTTGATTTTTAAATTCCACAAATAAGTGAGAACATATGATGTATGTCTTTCTGTGCCTGGCTTATTTCACTTAACATAATAATCTCCAGTTCCACCCATATCGCTGTAAATGACAGGATCTCATTCTTTTTATGGCCGAATAGTACTTCATTGTGTATATATACACATTTTCTTTATCCATTCATCTGTTGATGGACACTTAGGTTGCTTCCAAATATTGACTATTGTGACTAGTGCTGCAATAAAACATGGGAGTGCAGATATCTCATCGATAGACTGATTCCTTTTCTTTGGGGTGTATACCCAGAAGTGGGAATGCTGGATTTTATGGTAGCTCCATTTTTAGTTTATTGAAGAACCACCAAACTGTTATCCATAGCAATTGTACTAATTTACATTCCTGCCAACAGTGTATGAGGGTTCCCTTTTCTCCACATCCTCACCAGCATTTGTTACTACGTGACTTTTTGATAAAAAACATTTTAACTGGAGTGAGATGATATCTCATTGTAGTTTTGATTTGCATTTCTCTGATGATCAATGTTGAGTACCTTTCATATACCTGTTTGCCATTTGTATTTCTTCTTTTGATAAATGTCTATTCAGGTCTTTTGCCCATTTTTAATCAGCTTATTAGATTTTTTCCTATATAGTCGTTTGAACTCCTTGTATATTCTGGTTATTAATCCCTTGTCAGATGGTGGTTTGGAAACATTTTCTCCCATTCTGTGTGTTGCCACTTCACTTTGTTGATTGTTTCCTTTGTTATGCAGATGCTTTTTAATTTAATATGATCATATTTGTCCATTTTGCTTTGGTTGGCTGTGCTTATGGGGTATTACTTAACGAAATCTTTGCCGGGCGCGGTGGCTCCAAGCCTAGTAATCCCAGCACTTTGGGAGGCCGGACGGGCGGATCACGAGGTCAAGGAGATCGAGACCATCCTGGCTAACCACGGTGAAAACCCCGTCTCTACTAAAAAAATACAAAAAAACTAGCCGGGCGAGGTGCGGTGTTGCCCTGTAGTCCCAGCTACTCGGGAGACTGAGGCAGGGAGAATGGGCGTAAACCCGGGAGGCGAGCTTGCAGTGCAGCTGAGATCCGGCACTGCACTCCAGCCTGGGCGACAGAGCGAGACTCCATCTCAAAAAAAAAAAAAAAAGAAAAAAAAAAAAGAAATCTTTGCCACAGTCCAACGTCCCAGAGAGTTTCCCCAATGTTTTCTTTAGTAGTTCCATAGTTTGAGGTCTTAGATTTAAGTCTTTATTTTGATTTGATTTTTGTATATGGGTTGGGGGGTCTAGTTTCATTCTTTTGCATATGGATATCCAGTTTTCCCAGCACCATTTATTGAAGAGACTGTCCTTTCCCCAGTGTAAGTTCTTGGCACCTTTGTAAAAACTAAGTTCGCTGTAGATGTAGAGATGATCTCTGGATTCTCTATTCTGTACCGTTGGTCTATGTGTCTGTTTTTATCTCAGTATCGTGCCATTTTTTTTTGTTACTATAACTCTGTAGTATAATTTAAAGTCAGGTAATGTGATTTTCCAGTTTTGTTCTTTTGCTTAAGATAGCTTTGGCTATTCTGAATCTTGTGGTTCCATATAAATTTTAGGATTGTCTTTTCTATTTCTGTGAAGAATGTCCTTAGTATTTTAATAGGGATTGCATTGAATCTGTAGATTGCTTTGGGTAATATGGACATTTTAACAATATTGATTCTTCCAATCCATAAACATGGAATATCTTTCCATTTTTTGTGTGTCTTCTTCAACTTCTTGCATCAGTGTTTTATAGCTTTCATTGGAGAGATCTTTCAATTCTTTGGTTAATTCCTAGGTATTTTATTTTATTTGTACCTATTGTAAATGGGATTACTTTCTTGATTTCTTTTCATATTGTTTGCTGTTGGCATATAGAAATGCTACTGATTTTGTGTGTTGATATTATATCCTACAACTTTACTGAATATGCTTATCAGTTTTAATAGTTTTTTGGTGGAGTCTTTAGGTTTTTCCAAATATAAGATCATACCATCTGCAAACAAAGATAGTTTGACTTCTCTCTTTTCAATTTGGATGTTCTTTACTTCTTTCTCTTATTTGATTGCTCTAGCTAGGACTTACAGTACCATGTTGAAGAGCACTGGTGAAAGTGGACATTCTTGTCATGTTCCTTCCTAGAGGAAAGGCTTTCAGTTTTTCCCCATTCGGTATTATACTATCTATGGATCTGTCATATATGACGTTATTGTGTCAAGGTATGTTCCTTCTATACCCAACTTTTTAGGGTTTTACCATGAAGGGATGCTAAATTTCATCAAATGCTTTCTCAGCATTTGAAATGATTATATGGTTTTTGTCCTTCATTCTGTTGATATGAGATATTACATTAATCGATTTGAATGTATTGAACCATTCTTGCATCCCTGGGATAAATCCCACTTGCTCATGATGAAAGATTTTCTAACGTGTTGTTGAATTTGGTTCGATAGTATTTTGTTTAGAATTTTTGTATCAGTATTCATCAGTGATATTGGCCTGTACTTTTCTTTTTTGTTGTGTCTTTGTCTGGTTTTGGTATCAGGGTAACACTGATCTCATAGAATAAGTTTGAAAGTATTCTGTCCTCCTCTATTGGAATAGTTTGAGTATAATTGGTATTAGCTCTTTTTTAAATGTTTGGTCAAATTTAGCAGTGAAACCATCAGGTTCCAGGCTTTTCTTTGCTGGGAGACATTTTATTATGGCTTCAGTCTCAGTACTTGCTATTGGTCTGCTAAGGTTTTGGATTTCTTCCTGGTTCAATCTTAGTAGATTGTATGTGTCTAGGAATTTATACATTTCTTCTAGATTTTCCTGTTTAGTAATAGATAGTTGCTTATAGTAGCCACTAATGATCCTTTGAATTTCTGCAGTATCATTTGTAATGTCTCCTTGTTCATGTCTGATTTTATTTATTTAGGTCTTATTTCTTTTTTTCTTAGTCTGGCTAAGGGTTTATCAATTTTGTTTATCTTCTCAAAAGTTGACTTTTGTTTCTTTGGTCTTTCGTATTATTTTCTCCATTTCAAATTCCTTTATTTCTGCTCTGATCTTTATTGTTTATTTTCTTCTACTAATTTGGGTTTGGTTTGCTCTTGCTTTTCTAGTTCTTTAAGATGCACCTTTAGGTTATTTGAAGTTTTTCTTCTTTATTGATGTAGGCACTTACACCTATAAGCTTTCCTCTTAGTACTGCTTCTACTGGATCTCATTGGTTTTGTTATTTTGTGTTTCCATTGATATTTGTTTCAAGAATTGTAAAATTTCCTTCTTAAGTTCCTCATTTGCCATTTTGTTATTTATTTTCTGGCTGTTTTGTGGCTTTCTCTCCCTTCTTTCCTTCCTTCCTGTCTTCCTTTCCATGAAAGGTGATTTTCTCTGGTGCTGTGATTTAGTTTCTTGCTTTGATTTTTTGTGTATCTATTGTATGTTTTTTGATTTGAGGTTACCATGAGGCTTGCAAATGGTATCTTATAACCCTTTATTTTAAGCTAATAACAACACTGTTTGCATAAACACACAAACAAGCAAAATGAAAACTAATAAAAACTCTACACCTTAACTTCGTCCCCCCTGTTCCCCTGACCTTTAAACATTTTGTTGTTTCTATTTATATCTTATTGTATGGTCTATGTTTTGAAATATTGTTTTAGTTATTATTTTTGTTTGGTTCATTTTTTAGTCTTTCTACTTAAGCTAAGAGTAGTTTGCACACCACAATTACAGTGTTACCATATTCTGTGTTTTTCTGTGTACTATTACCAGTGACTTTTGTACCTTCAGATTTCTTTTGCTCATTAATGTCTTTTACTTTCTGGTTGAAGTACTCCCTTTAGCATTTCTTGTAGGACAGGTCTGGTGTTGATGAAATTCCTCAGGTTTTGTTTGCCTGGGAAAGTATTTCTCCTTCATGTTTGAAGGATATTTTCACTGAATATCCTATTCTAGGGTAAAGGTTTTTTCCTTCAGCACTTTAAATATGCTGTACTACTGTCTCCAGGACTGTGAAATTTCCACTGAAAAGTCTGCTGCCAGACATATTTTGGAGCTCCATTGTATATTATTTTCTTCTTTCCTCTTGCTGCTTTTAGGATCCTCTCTTTATCCTTTACCTTTGGGAGTTTGATTACTATATACCTCGAGGTAGTCTTCTTTGTGTTAAATCTGCTTCGTGTTCTACAATCCTTTTGTATTTGAATATTGTTACCTTTCTTGAGGTTTGGGAAGTTCTCTCTTATTATCCCTTTAAATAAACTTTCTACCTCATCTCCCTTTCTACCTCCTCTTTAAGGCCAATAACTCTTAGATTCGCCCTTTTGGGGCAATTTTCTAGAATTTGTAAGTATACTTTATTGTTTTTTATTCTTTTTTCTATCTGATTGTGTATTTTCAAAAAGCCTGTCTTCAAGTGCATTAATTCTTTCTTCTGATTGATCAGTTCTGCTATTAAAAGATTCTGATACATTCTTCAGTATGCCAATTACAGTTTTCCACTCCAAAATTTCTGCTTGATTCTTTTTAATTACTTTAATCTCTTTGTTAATTTGTCTGATAGAATTCTGAATTCCTTCTCTGTGTTATCTTTAATTTCTTTGAGCTTCCTCAAAACAGCTATTTTGAATTCTCTGTCTGAAAGGTCACATATCTCTGTTTCTGTAGGATTGATCCCTGGCACCTTATTTAGTTCATTTGGTGAGGTCATGTTTTCGTGGATGTCTTGGTACTTGTAGATATTCATCTGTGTCTGGGCATTGAAGAGTTAGGCACTTATTGTAGTCTTCACAGTATGGACTTGTTTATATCCATCCGTCTTTGGAAGGCTTTCCAGGTATTACACCACAATTGGTATTGTGTTATGTATGATCTTGGTGTTGTGATCTAGGCCATATCTGCATTGGGGACAACTCAAGACCAGTAACACTGTGGTTCTTGCAGACTCATAGAGGTATCACCTTGATGATCTTGGAAAAAATCCAGAAGAATTGTCCGGATTACCAGGCAGAGACTCTTGTTCTCTTTCCTTACTTTCTCTCAAACAAATGGAGTCTCTCTGGTTCTGAGCTGGCTGAGGCTGGAGGTGGAATGACACAAGAACCTCTGTGGCCACCGCCAGTGGGACGGCACTAGTTCAGACCTGTAGCCAGTACTGCACTGGGTCTTGCCCAAGGCCTGCTGTAACTACTACCTGGCTACTGCCTATGTTCACTCAAAGCCCTGGGGCTCTACAGTCAGCAGGTAGAGAAGCTAACCAGGCTTGTATCCTTCCCTTCAAGGTAGTAAGTTTCCCTAGGCCCTTGGCAGGTCCAGAGGTGCCATCTGGGAACCAGGAACTTGAATCACAAACCTTAAAAGTCTCCCTGGTGTTCTATTGTACTGTGGCTAAGCTGGTGCTTGCAGTATGAGACGTAGTCCTTCCCACTCTTCCCTCCCCTTTCTACATGCAAAGGAACCACACTCCATGGCTGCCACCAGCACCGGCCCATGGGGAGTACTGCCAGGTTACTACTGATGTCCTCTTAGGGCCCAAGGGCTCGTCAGTCATCTTGTGGTAAATGCTTCCTGGCCTGGGACTCATTCTTCAGGACAATGGGCTCTCCTCTGGCCCAGGGCAGGTCCTGTAATGCTGCCCAAGAGCTAAGCCATAGAATTAGGTACCCCAAGATCTCACTTGGCGCTCTATGCCCTTGTGGCTGAGCTGTTACCTAACGTTCAGGACAAAGTTTCCTATACTTTTCCCTCTGCTTTTCTGAAGCAGAAGGAGTCTTACAACAGAGCCACCACAGCTTGGAATGTGCTGAGTCTCATCTGAGGCCAGCTAGTTTCAGAGTGTCACCCAAGGCCATGGCATCCTACCTGGGAATTGCTGCTGATTATTCAGGGCCCAAGGACATTTTAGTCAGCAGGTGATTGGTCCTGCCAGGACTGGGTCCTTCCCTTCAACGCAGTGGGTTCTCTTCTGGCCCAGAGTGTATCTAGAAATGCTGTCTGGGAGCTAGGGCCTGAAAAGAGAGCCTCATGATGCTGAGTGGTGCTCTAGCCTGCTGTGGCTGAGTTGGTATCCAAAATGCAAGACAAAGCCCTCTTTACTCTTCCCTCTTCTCTCAAGTGGAAGGAACGTGTCTTTTATGAAGCTACGGGCTATGCAGCCTGGGGTTAGGAGAGGAGTAATGCCAGCACTACCTTAACCACACCAGGTGGTGTTTCAGTAGATCATGTGTCCTTCACATCCACTGGCTTTGAGCCCAGTTCAGCACTAGGACTTGCCTAGGAGTTGCAGTCCTTTTGGCCTAGGCTGCCTTTCAAGTTTATTTAGGGTTCCAGAGCCCTTGAGCCTATGGTGGCGAGGTTTGCCAGAACTCAAGTTCCAGTTGCTGGGATAGGTGATTGACCTCCAACTAGGGCTGGTTAAATACACCCTCCATGGGCAGTTGTCAGTTGACTTCAGTCTGGTTTTGCTTTCTGCTGTGACAGGGCAGCACAGAGCTCAATCCAATGTCTCACAATCCCTGTGCTCTTCCTCTCCCAAGTGTACAGATTCTCTCTCCACACCACACAGCTGCTCCATGGGGATGGGGAAGGGGTAGCATCAGCGATTCAAGACTGTCTTCCTTACCGTCTTCCAGTGCCTTTTTCAGTGATACAAAGTTAAAAGTGAGCAGGTACAGTGACTGCTCACTTCATTTTCAGTTCTTATGAAGATTTGTATGTATGTGTATATAGATAGTTGTTAAATTGGTGTCCTTGCAGGGGGTGGGAACGATTGGTGGAGCCTTGTATTCAGCCATCTTTCTCCTCCCTCTATCACTATTTTTTTCTGTTTTTATTTAGATTCAGTGGGTATATGTCCAGGTTTGTTACATGGGTATATTGCATGATTTTGAGGCTTAGGCCTCTAATGATTCCATTGCTCAAGTAGTGAACATAGCCCCTGATAGGTAGTTTTTCAACCCTTGTCCCTCTTCCTCCTTTCCCTTCCTTGGAATACTCAGTTTTTATTGTTCCTACCTTTGTGTCTGTGTGTAGCCAATATTTAGTTCCCAGTTATAAGTGAGAACATGCCATATTTGGTTTTCTGTTCCTGAGTTAATTTGCTTGGGATAATGGTTTCCAGCTGCATTCATGTTGCTGCATAAGACATGATTTCATTACTTTTTATGACTGTGTAGTATTCCATGGTTTATATGTACCACATTTTCTTTATCCAATCCACTGCTGATGGGTACCTGGATTGATTTCATGTCTTTGGTATTGTGAATAGTGTTTGGATGAACATATGGGTGCATGTGTCTTTTTGGTAGAACGATTTATTTTCCTCTGGGTGTGTATCCAGTACTGGGATTGCTGGGTCGAATGGTAGTTCAACCCTTGGTTCTTTGAGAAATCTCCAAACTGCTCTCCACAGTGGCTGACCTAATTTACATTCCCACAAACAGTAAAGACATACACAAACAGTGTATGTCTTTATATATTTATAAATTAAGTCTTAAAGATCTACTCAGGTATGTTTAGTTACATTATTCATCATTTTAATGATTCTGTATTCTTAGAAGTAAGTCAATGAGCCTATTTATTATATTTACAGCAGTTATATTTACCTTTTAGTTGAAAGCTGTGACCTTCCACTAATCTTTAAAGATGAGAAGCCTTTTCCTAATGCTACTGCAAACTTGGACTGAGAGTTAGGACAGGTGGGTTCTGGCTCTGGCTCTTCCACTAGCTAGCTGTGTCATCTTGAATCAGTCACAGCCCCTCTTCCCTGCTTCTCTAAGTCTCAGTTTCTGTATGTGTAAAATAAGTTGATCCCTAAGGTCATTTTCAACTATGTGAGCCTGTATTTTGAAATAAATGTTGTAGCTATGACAAAACCTATCAACAGTTGCCATATTGTGTCTCAAAGAAGAAGATGGGGTCTGGATAACTGAAGAGCAGATGAGAGAACTGTGGCAGCCATGGAGAGTGCTGCCAGGAACTCCCTTCAAGAAAGAATTTGCCATTCAGTCGCAAGAATTGTGGTTAGTTGAGTACTTCCACCTATTAGCACCTTAGGATCTGTTTCAGCTATGCTCTTTGTGGGCGTTCCCAGCCAATGGTTGAGCATTATACGGGTACTAGGGCCTGGCCATTTCTGCCCCAATGTAGGACTCCTCTAAGGGGAAATATTTGTTCCAGAGCCCCTACTAAGTTGGCTGAACTTTTGTCAGATCTGCATCTTGGTGTGAGTCTCTCCCTGCTCAATTCTTCTTCCTTTTCTCTTTGGCAGGTGTTACTTACCAGGCCCCATAAATCCCTCACACCTTTAACTCCTCAGCTCCTGCTTTCTGGAGGACCCACTGATACAAGGATATAGCAGCATTTTAAGTGAAAATACAAAGAGAGAATTCCCAAGACTTATTGAATAGATGGTGATTAGATTAGTCTGGTTTAAGCAGAGTATTTGGGTTGATGAACAGTTGAAAATTAAGCTGGCAAGATAGATTAAGGTCAGATTGATGGGTTGAATGACAGTGTCACTTAGGAGGTAGAGTTAAGACTGGTGCCAGATTGGAGCCCTGGGCCAGCCCCAGACACATCTTTAATCACCTACCAAGATCATCTTCCAGGCCAGCAAGTGACTGTCTCCATATCAAGAGATGGTTACTTTTGCAGACCTATGTGGTCTACATCAGTGGTTCCCCAAATCCCCACTAGACACATCAGTATCACCTGGGGAGCTTGTTGAAAATAAATGCCCCCTGGTTCTTCCCTAGACTACTGAATCAACATCTCTGTGACCACCCCCTACTCCTGCCATTAGTCACATGTGCAACCAGGTATGTCAGTTTTCTAACCTGCTGTAACAAATTACCACAACCTTGGTGGCTTAAAGCAACGCATATTTATTATCTTACAATTCTGGAGATCAGAAATCCTTCTACATGAATCTCACTGAGCTAAAATCAAGGTGACCTCAAGGCTGCATTTCTTCTGGAGCCTCTAGGGAGGATTTGTTTCATTACTTTTTCCAGCTTCTAGAGGCTGCCCACATTCCTTGTCTCATGGCCTCCGGCCTCCATCTTCAAAGCCAGAAATGTGCATCTCTTTGATCATTCTTCCATAATCATACCTTCCTAGGACTCACTTATTTTGCCTTCCTTGTCCATTTTTTAAAAATCCTTGTAATTACATTGGGCCCCAGGTGATCCTTCTGTTTTAAAGTCAGCAACCTTAATTCCATTTGCACTCTTGGTTCCTCTTGCTATGTAACATAAACATATCCACAGGTTTTGGGGGGATTAGGATATAGAAATCATTTGGGCTATTCTGTCTACCATATCAGGTTTGGAAACCAGCAAGCTATCATATCTGAAGACCTTTGTTCAGCCAGTCTGCATAAATGTATTGACAACCTTTTCCTTTAAATGAAGTGACTACTCTTAAAAGTACACATGCCCTTTGAGCTGACAACTTCACCTCTACGGATGTATCTAAAGAAAATAAATTTGACAAATGCGCAAAGATTTAAATACACAGATGTTCAACACTGCAGTGTTTATAATAGTGAAAAATCAAGAACAACGTGAATGTCTAACTGCAGGGCATTCATTAAACAAACTACGTTTCATCCCTCCGATATAATATACAGCCATTAAAAATGATGCTATAGATCTTTATTTATTCATTAAAATGCAGATTAAGTATAAAAAGTTATATACACATATACTGCACACACACATGCACTTTAAGCTCATTGTAAAATATACATATATAATTTGAATAGGTATAATTATTTATTACAGCATTGTTAGTAGTAGCAAAACACACTGTAAATGACCCCAATTTTTATCAAAAACAAATTGTCTAAATAAATTATGATACATCTATACAACTGAACACTATGGAGCAGGTAAAAAAAAATCAGGTAGATTTGTATACACTGATATGGAAAAACATCTAAGATATATCATTAATTGAGAAAAGCAAGTTACGAAAGTGTATTTAGTATTACTGCATTTGTGTTTTTTTTTAAAGGGAGATGTTAATGTGTGTGTGTTTGTGTGTGTGTGGAGTTGCTGTTTTGTGCAATGCTGCACAATTCCAAGGGAGACCATTCACATTCTATCACATGATAGTCTGTGTGATAAAGACTTTATGAAACACAGGGTGTATGTATGCATATGCATGCATGTACATATGTTTATGTGTGTATACATACACACCATATGTATATACAGTATATGTGTATAGGAAACTCATAGCTAATTCCAAAAAGTCTGTTCACAGTGGTTTCCTTTGGGGAATGTGACTGGGGAGACTGTGTGTGCGTATGTATGTGTGTGTTTGTGTGGTGGTATTGGTCAGGAAAATTTTACTTTCACATTATATCCTTCCGTGCTGTTTAAATTTTTTTACAAGCCTGTGTCCCTTTTATAAAATTTAATGAACGGTATGCATTTATCCTATAATTTAAAAAAAAGTATACGATGTCCTATTCATAGGTATATTATATTTTTTTTTTTTTTTTTTTTGAGACAGCGAAGTCTACTCGCGCTGCTCACACAGGCCTGGATGGTGAAGTGCACGATCTCAGCTTACTGCAACCTCTGTTCTCCTGGTTCAACGATGATTCTCATCTCAGCCGTCCTGCAGCTAGTTGGAATTATCAGTCAGCGGCCCACCACTGTTCGCTCCCAGCTAATTTTGTGTAGTGTTAGTAGAGACGGATTTCGTCATGATTGCTTTCAGGCTGCGTCTAAACTCCTGAGCTCAGGCATTATTATAGAACCAATCCACCCACTCAGATCTTTCCAGATTAGCTGTTTTAGGAAAATTGGGGTCATTTACAGTGTTTGCTAATTAACAGGTGGTGTCCACTCGCTCCCCACGAAGAGAATAGCAATCTTGTTAAAATATGTATACTATATTCAAGAAAGTATTTATGAAATCATAACGATAGCAGCTGGCCTATCTCCTCTAAAGTAGTTGCTAATAATTGTGAAGCGCTTGTAAATATGCTCTGCTCTTCTCAAGTTTCTCTGATACCCAGACCACTTCACTTGTCCTGTCCTGTTCTTTTGTAAGACTAGAGAGAAATCATATACAATCATCTGGTGGTTTTTACAATGCAGACTTACGACCCTCAAGAGATTTATACTAGCCAAGCTGCTTCCTTTCCTACAAATAATAAATTATTTAAATGATCCAGGAAAAAATCATTGCCATCAGGAAATGTCAATACTTTCTTTGCGGAAGTGACTTGAATCAACTACATATGATTATCCCTGTAGCGTTGAAATGACCTGATTATTTTCTTTCGATGTGACTAGTATAACTTGTTGTGCGTAGAAATAATAAACTTGAATTTAAAAAATTTATTGAGTGTCCATTATGAAGTTATTTTCACATACATTGTCACAATTTAAACCTCACAGTGACCCTGTGCAATTGGCTGATGAGGAAACTGAGGGCCAGGCCTCAAGGAGATGTGTATATTCTGCAAAACTGGGGAGAGAAGATGGAACCAACATTTATTTAGCACCTACTATATACTAGTTAAAGTATAAAACTTCATTTTCTCTTAACAGTATATAGAAGTTATTGCTCCCATCTTGCTGATGAGGAAACCGAAGTTGTGAGAGGCTCAGTAATTTCCCCCAAGGTCACTCAGCTTGAAACTTGGCAGAGCCAGAATTCCAAGCCAGCTCTTTCCTATACTTCCTACCCAGTTTTTTTGTTTGTTTGTTTGTTTGTTTGTTTGTTTGTTTAAAGACAGGTTCTTGCTCTGTCACCCCAGGTTGGAGTGCAGTGGTGCAATCACGGCTCACTGCAGCCTCAATCTCCTGGGCTCAAGCGATCCTCCTGCCTCAGCCTCCAAGTAGCTGGTTCTAATAGGTGCAAGCTACTATGCCCGGCTATTTAAAAAAAAAAAAAAATTCTGTAGAGACAAGGTCTCACTATATTGCACAGGCTTGTCTAGAACTCCTGGACTCAAGCAATCCTCCCACCTCTGCCTCCTAAAATGTTGGCGTTACAGACATGAGCCACTATGCCTGGCCCAGCTTTTCCTTTTCTGAGAAAAGTGTTCTCCCCATTAGCTTGCTGGGATATCTCTGCAACTTTCCTCTGGTGGGCCTTGAATCCCCTTGATATAATCCTGCAATCTTAAAAAAAATCAGTTTTTAAATTTCACAGATTACAGAATCCTGCATTTGAGGATCTCAAAACTTCTGCTCCTAAGCCTTGTGAGCAATGATGGTTACAAAAATAAACTCAGCTCTGAGATTTAGTTAACAAAAGATAAGAGCATTACTATTTCAAAATCATTTTTTGTCCCTGAGGTGGAGGGCAGGGAAAAGGAAAAGGCTGTTTATTTTTGAGGTAATTACTGCTTTGGGTAAAAATACTGACCCGTATAGGAATGCTTGTGAGTGATCCCTTGATATAACCATCAGAGTAGGGAAAGGAAAATGAGGAGCTGCTGTTTAGTAAATACAGAGTTTCGATTTTGCAAGATGAAAACGTTCTGGAGATCTATTGCATAATAATGTGAATATCCTTAACACTACTCAACTTGACACTTAAAAATAGTTGGAAACAGGGTCTTCTCTGTCACCCAGGCTAGAGTGCAGTGATGTGATCATGGCTTACCATAGCCTTGAACTCCTGGGCTCAAGTCATCCTCCTGCCTCAGCCTCCTGAATTGCTGAGACTACAGGCACGCGTTACCACATCTGGCTAATTTATTATTTTTCTGTGAAGATGGGGTCTCACTATGTTGCCCAGACTGGTCTCAGATTCCTGGACTCCAGTGAACCTCCACCTTGGTTTCCCATAGTGATGGAATTACAGGCATGATTTTTTTTTTAAAGACTAGTCAAGTGCAGTAGTGAGAAGGGGCGGGAGGAAGTAGAACAAGTTCGATCTGTAACTGTGAACAATCAATTGAGATAACCCACTACCTTCGGACAAGCCAAAATGGTAAATTTTATGTTACGTGCTTGTTACCTCAATTTAAAATTAAAAGCAAAATCTATTAGAGATCTCTGGGAACTTTTAAACAATGTCCAAGAAAGAGAAAAACGAGAAAGAGAGGTGATAAGCATGTTATTTTCTTCACTTTAACAGTCTAAGTGTATTGCTTGCCCTTACCCTTGTAATAAATGAAGATCTAGAATCTTCAAATTTCAGACCTGAATCTGTGTCAAGGTGAGGAATCAAGACACAGAGCTCATAGTTATAGCGAAGAGTAAGGGAGCTGACCATTTCTTTGCACTTATAATCTATATGTGAAACAATCCACAATGACCTGAGCCCTCAAGGATTCTCTTAAAGAATTATTAACTTAAAAAATATTTACATGTCAGCTATATTTTGCCGTACCACTAGATGGTACAAAAACCTAGTTTTCTGGTGATGATTTGCTCATGTTGTGAAGGCAATGGCAGAGTATTTAATTTGAAATATGTTCTTTGTGATATTGGAAAGTAAAACACGTTGGAGTAACACCTGGAAAAAATAGCATTACACTCTCATTTTCTGTTAGTTTGCTTCCAGCTTGCTAATGACAGAAAAGGCACATTCAGGAAGATAGTTTGTTTATACATGTCTTTTAAATTTCCCAACCCTTTGACTGGGATTTTGTGTCTCAGATCTAGTTTTGATGATGATACATCTACTCTGTCTGACTTAATCTCAGTAACTTCTAGAATCGTTAAAATTATCATAGAAACATCTCCAATTTTAGGTCAGAAGTGCTTCATACTAGGCTTAGCATAGTATCTTTCACAGAGCAGTCACTCAATAAATGTGGAATTGCCTTTAATGGCTATGTACATTTCACCATTGAACCTGACATTATTGGAATGTGAGGCCATACATAATGAGAGTAATAGTAAAGGTTTAAACACATTCAGCACTTTATAATTCAGAGCTCTGAATCCCTGATTTTCATGTAAGTGGAACAGGTTGCCTGTATCCGTTAATTACGTGGATCAGATGTACATGTGGAGGTCTCCTGACCTGGAAATGGTGGCTATTCTGATAATAACGACAAAGTAGGGTAACAACGTACTTATACTCATCTAGGTTGACCACCCATCCTGGTTTGCATGGGACTACCCTGTTTTTAGCATTAAAAGTCCCATGTCCCAGGAAATTCCTCATTCCCAGGCAAACCGGGACAGTTGGTCACATTGTACCACTTTACGTTCATGATCTCATTAGCCTTCACAATAACCTTATCAGGGAGGGACTATTATTATTTTTATTTTACTGATGAGAGACTGGAGGGTCAGAGGAGTGAAGTCACCTGTGTAAGGTCATGCAGCTAGAAAGTAGTGGAGTCTCGACTTTAGCCCTTGTTGGACTGAATCCAAAGTCAACATTCTTTCCACTCTCCTGCAGCTGCAGAGAGCCAAAACAGGCGACCTCAGTCAGTGGGGACTGAATTACTGAAGTTCTCCTATTGGAAAGGACATTCTTCAACTTGTCCAGAGAATGACAGAGAGAATTCAAGACCAGTTGAGAGAAGTTCAAATTGGGATAGCTCCCTTGGCCCAGAGCCGAAAGCTGTGGTTTAGTGCAGTCATTCTGGACAACGGGTTGATTAAAACCTTCAAATATGAACAAATTTTGCAGAGTTCTCCCTAGGTAGAGAAGCAAATCCCAATGACCTATTAAGTTCATTAGCAAAGAGCTAAATTCCCCGAGGACTTGGAGCAGCTCCTCCGAGTACAGTTTCTAGATAACTTACCAAGCAGGGTGGTCAGCTTCACCTAGAGTGGAAATTCAGAATCACAGTTATGGTTTGAGCTAATTGATGTTGATTTTTTCCCAAATGACCCACAAAGACTGCTTTCTGATCTTTCAAGTTCATTAAGTCCAGGATCCTATTATAGATCCAAAGATTCAGGAGGAAATGCAGGGTTGGAAGCTCCAGGATGGAACTTTCAGGAAGCACCTGAACAGAAATAGCGAAAGATGAACATGATAACAAATAAACAGAGGGCACAGAAGCAGCAATGCCTTCCCAAACCAGTGAAAGAGCATAGAAAATTACATTCAAGAGGTGCCCTGGTGGGATATTCTAAAGTGTGCAATAAGCACATCATTTGAACCTCATTAGTTTCCCAGAAGCACAGCTGGGAATGTCTCAACTCTCCATTAATGCAATTTAGCATGTCCTACCTAAGTGCTCTGCCCCCTGGCAGGTAGAGTAGACTTCAGTATTAACATGCCTGTTCATATCACTGACATTAAGTTTCATTTCATCCTCAAAAGCCAAAGGACGATCTGTCTTCAAGATTCCGTTAGCTAATCCCATAACATATAGTCATGCAGAAGGTTTCAGAAATTCAGGTGTGCTTTCCTGCTTATAAGCCAACACACTTTGTGACACAAATAATAACAAATAATCAACAGATATTTTAACCAGGCAGAAATCCATCCAGTGGATTATTCAGCCTTGGTTATTATTATCTGTTTCCTGAAGCTGATGGAGTTGGTAATTCTGAATAAACTGAAGAGCATCATTGTCAGCCACTTCCTAAAGGAAAGTACCAGCTTTCAGAAGGACAATGCCCATGTCTGAGCCATCTCTATATTTTATCATGCTTAGCACAGCAACCTAGTTCAGTAAATTTTTTCCCCAAAAATAAATGAATGAAAATAACATTGTGTCACTGACCAGTTGATATTACTCTTGGCCAACAAATAAAACAAATGAACTTTACAGATTCTTTTTGGACCTTCTCAAGACTAGAATCGCTAACCTCCTCTGATCTCCCATGGCTCCCTGGGCTTCCCTTATCTCCTTGACACCAAGTCACAGCACGGGTCATACTGTGTTTATCCCAGGTGACTGTTTCTTTGTCTGTCTTCCTTGCTAGACAGTGAGCTAGGTCTGCCGTGAGCATCACTGCATCCCCAATGCTAAGTTTGTGAATGACTGGTTGTGTGAAATACTAATTCTACTCTATGTTCCAGAAGCACTAGCTTGAGGCTAAGGAATAATCAATTTACCACTCTTTCTCCAGGTGCCCTTGCTCATCCAACTGTGTGACCTTGGGTAAACAGCTCAGCTTCCTGGGAGCCAGCCTCAGTTAGAGTAGTGGGCTCAGGGATGGACCTTCAAGGGGGTGCAGGACATTCTCTGATACTGGGGCTCTGAGGGGGGACCTAAGGCTGGAGGCAAGAGTAGATTGCTCCTCTTGAGCAAAGTTGACAGAGAGAGGCTTGTTTTTCTGGTGATAAGGTATAGAGCCTTTGGCTTCAGATAGACGAAGTCTTAAGGTATATCTCCAGCACTTGTGACTAACTTTGGACAATTTCTCCATCCCTCTGAGCTTCATTTCTTTATCATAGCTCATTTTGGCATCTTATCCTTACCATTGTGTATCCTCGAGGTGAATTCATAATTTTGTGTGGATGCGTATTTGGAATTTTAAAATAGTGTTTGAATAATAAAAACTACCATTTACTGAGCACTCAATGTGTGGTGGGCTCTGAGCTAAGTGCCTTAGATGCATCACCTCATTATATCAGCAAAATAACCCTTGGAGGCAAGAATTAGTGTGCTATTTGACAGATAAAGAAATTAATTTTTGGAGTGGTTTAGTAAGTGGCCTAGCCCATGCAGCTGGGTAAGTCAAAGAGCAGGGATGCAAGCCTGGTTTTGTCTGACTCCAAAAGCTCATCCTCTTAACCGGTACACTAACTGCTGTAATTAAAAGATATTAAAACGGAAACATGTAAAAGCCAAAGTACAAAGTAAATAAATAGAAAAGCTTTTGCTTTCTGTTGAAAGGCCATTAGTTCCAGGCCCATTCTGATGTCAAATGGAAAAAATAATAAGGTTGGTCCATCAGTTAGCAGAAGCAAACAGACCACTTTTCCAGTATGCTGGTCCTTTCTCCCCATTACTAGCTAAAACGATTACCATCCACTCAACCACTTTAATGACTCCTGACTCAGAGCTTTCATTTGGCTCTCTTTTTACCTGTAAGACATCAAAATATTATGTAGCTAAAAAGTTCTCTCTGAAAGAACTTTGCAAACATTTTTTTTTCTTTTTTTTAAAAAAAGCAGAAGTCATCAGTTATCAGTCTTCTAAAGCCAGGAATTCTTTCAAAGTTCTATAAGATCTTTTGTCAAATGCATTTAGCTCTGTATGAAGGAAATACTAAGCACCCTTTACACTGTCCTTCCCCAGAGAGTTTCAGACCTCATGGACTCTGTGTAACATTGGGAATGACTTTGGTGACTAAAACTGGTCCTGTTGCCCTAGTTTCAGGACAAAATTTGCAAACTGCTTAGGTGTCAGGGGAAGCACATTTTAGTCAAACCAAGCGCAATTTCCATCCTGTTAGAGACAAGCCAATTACTGTGCCAGGTTAGAGAAGAAAGGAGACAGGCCACAGCACAGGGGCTTACATTGTCTGTGCATAGATCTATGCTTTGGGGGGCTCTGCTGCTCTCTGCTGGCCACAGGCTGTTGCTGTAGTCGCCGAGCAAGTGATTCATTCAAAGTGCTGCGGCTGGGGTTTCTCCTACTATTGCCACTATCACTAAGTAGTACCATTTATTGAGTGCCCTATCGGTGCCAGGTTCTGAGTTAGGTGACACGGAGACAGAGATGACAAGTCTTGGTCCTCATCCTTGGCAAGCTCAGTCTAGTGGGGAAGATAGATTCTCAGAGAATTATAATAAAATGCAGCAAGTGTCGAGAGTGTGAGAAAAGATCCTTGCGTTCCCTCAATCAGCAGTACTGAGTTCCTACTCTGTGTCAACTGCTTAGTGAGCTGCTGGGAAAATAAGCACAGAGCTTTATAGTTGCAGCTGTCCACTCAGTACATGTGTCATCTCATTTCATCATCACAACAAATCCATGAGGTTTACAGGGCAGAGAGTAATAGCCCTATTATATAGATTAGAAAGCTGAGACTCAAAGAGGTTGCATGAGTTGCCAAATGTAACACAGCTAGCTGCTAGGTTATAGAGGCTTGGACTCGATGGACTTCAAATTCACTCTCTTTACTGCTGCACCACACTGCTTGGTGCTGCTTACTGAGAGGTTGGTAGGATAATGGTTAAGACTAAGTGCTCCTAGAGTCAAGCTGCCTGGGTCCACCCTGACTCTACCATTCTCTTGCATCAGGCAAATTACTTAGCTTCTCTGTGCCTCATTTTCTCCATTTTTTAAATGAGAAGAATAACAGTACTTAACTTATGAGATTATTTTGAGGACCAAATAAGTAAATGCTTATGTCGGTTACATAATAAGCAATAAATGTCAGCTCCTTTATTATTATTATTATAAAGATGGGAGTCTCACTATGCTACCCAGGCTGGCCTTGAACTACTGGGCTCAAACCACCCTCCTGCCTCAGCCTCCCAAAGTGCTGGGATTACAGGCATTAGCCACTGCACCCAGCAGTCAGCTCTTAATATTACTGTCAACATGTGAGGCAGAACAACTTGGGGGAAGTGGGAAGAAGAGATGTAGATTCAAGGAAGGTGCTAAGTGCTGCTAAAGTTACATCTGATTGGTTACTCTTGCTTGATTAACAGGAAAAACCCGTCCAGCTCTCTATAGAGTCCACTCTGATAGCTCATTTTTTCAGTCCTCCAGAGACAGCCCCTCTTCTCCTTGTCTCCAAGAGTACCCGCACAAGTAATGGGGCTACAGAAAGTGGAAGAACTAATTCTGCCCTGGATAGGTGACCTCTGCCTTTGTAGGGTTGGGGGCAGAATAAAACTGTCAGAAGGACCAGGATTTGTAAAAGCGTCTATTGTAGAGGATTTATAATTGAACAAGTCATCTTATCCATATCTTTAAAACAGGGCCAGTATGGGTTAGTACTAGAAATACGAGCAGAGACTTAATTATATAATGACATTTAAATTGGATCCTCCTTCTATCTCAATACTCTGGGATGCCATGACAATCCCCTTCTCCCACTTGGCTGCTTTTCCTCAAATCGCTCTGACAGCTCCTCTTTTGACTCCTCCATGAGCTCTTCTACCACCCCTTAAATGCTAGTGTTCCCCAGGGATCTTCGCTTGGCCTCCAGTCCTCACACACTACATATTTTTTCTAAGTAACTGCATCATTTCCCACAACATCAATGACCATCTATTTCCAAATTGATAACTCCAATATTTCTGTCTCCTGCCAAGACATCTGCCCAAGCTCCAACCTCAGCATCTACCTGTCTGCTAGATATCAGCACCTAGAGGCCCCACAGGCACCAGTCCCTGCCAAATGTGTTTCTTCACTTGTGTTCTCTACATTATTTTCTGACATCAGCATTAACCTAGCCAGTCAAGGTAGGCACTTGGAAGTCATTCTTTTTTATTGAGATATCACATACCATAATATTTGCTTTTTTAAAGTGTACAGTTCAGTGCTTTTTAGTAAATTCACAAAGTTTCTCAACCAGTCCCCACAATCTAGTTTTAGGACATTTCATTACACCTGAAAAAGTTCCACTTGTCCATTAACAGTCACTCCCCATCCTCCCCTCTCCCAGTCTCTGGAAACAATGAATCTGTGTTCTGTCTCCTTGGATTTGCCTATTCTGTATATTTCATATGAATGCTATTGTACAATATATGCTATTTTGTGATGGCTTCTTTCACTTAGCATAATGTTTTCATGGTTCGTCTACGTTGTAGCATGCATCAGTCCTTCATTCCTTCATATGGCTGAAAAATATTCCTTTGCATAGATTTATCACATTTTCTTTCTTTATCAGGCAACTGACATTTGGGTTGTTTCCACTTTTGGGCTACTATGAATAATGCTGCTATGAACATCCACATACAGGTTTTTGCGTGGACATATGTTTTACTTAGTTTTAGAGTTGCTGAGTATATACCCAAGATTAGAATTGCTGGATCATTTGATAACTGTATGTTTAAGCTTTTGAGGAACCACCAAACTATTTTTCAAAGTGAGCACACCATTTTACAACCCTACCAGCAATGTATGATGCTTCAAATTTCTGTAGGAGTCATTCTTGATTCCTCCCCCTCTCTTAGTTCGCACAGATAGTCAATTACCCAAGTCTTGCCAATTTAAAAACCTAAACCTCTCTCAGTACTGCAACTGTTGCTCTTGGTCAGTTCTACATCATCTTTCACCTGGACTATTGTAATAGCATTCAAGCTGGTTCTTGCCTCTGGCTACTTGTCCACCTGTACCAGCATGAGCTTTCTAAAAACAGGCCCCAAAGAATGTCAGTTCCTTGTTTGAAACCCTTTAATGCAGTGACTCTCAACCCTGCCTGCACAGTAGAATCATCTGGACAGATGTCAAATATCCTGATGCCTGGGCTGCACCCCAGGCTGATTAAATCAGAATATCCAGATTTGGCATCCAGTCATCAGTATTGTTAAAGCTCCCAAAGAGATTCCAATATTTAGCCAAAAACTGAAACATTGCTTTAGTGACTGCCTATTGCCCATAAGATGAAGTTCAAGCTCCCTAGCACAGCCCCACGGGTCCTTCATCATCTGACTCCTGCATCTGCATCTTGTACCCTTCCCTGCATCACACGTAATAACCCATCTGTACTGATCTGCACATGGCCTCCAGCAGAAACATATTTTTCTTCCCTGTCTTCTCTGCCTGGAATGTCCTTCTCAGCTCTCTTTGCCTCGGGAGCGCCCTCCTACTCATTCCTTAGGAATCAACACCTCTAGAAACTCTTCCTTTTCACATCCTTTTGTCCTGTGTACTCCTTCAGCACTATTGGAATTGTTTGTCTTCCCCAGAAGACTGGGACTTGCCCCTTCCCCCACCCACAGTTAAGCACCTGAAATTTATCATGCCCTCTAAGTAAGAGCTTTTGGGTAAGTGAATGAATTAATCAATGTCCTTGAAAGAGTTGCAACACAACATTTTGTTGTGTACCATCTTAACAATCAGACCCTGAAGGCATCTGGGCCACAGTAGACAAGGACCTCAATCATGAAGAAATGGCCTGGTGTACCCAACCCCACCACACCAGCACACAGCTTCCCTAGCCAGGGGAATCTCAGGTGCCATAGAAATTTGACCTCAACCAGAGAAGTTGGCTCTTGACTAGAAAACACTGAAGATGAAATAAATTAGGACCTAACATGAAGTGGATAGCTTAGCAGACCCTTCCTGTAAAATTCGAAAACTCCTGCCCAAGGGAAGAGAGACCACTGCCTGCACTTGAATAAAGGACTCTAGTATAGGCAAATTGAAGCACCTTCCTTCCCTGAGCCCATTCCAGTGCTGCATCTGATCTCTGGGGCTTTCATGTTGTACACCTCTCCACCCTATCTTAACCTTGAATCCCAGGTACACTCTGCCTTTTCTGACAACCCTCTACCTACCTGCCTGCCTACCTGACTCTCATACCTTAGCTCCACTTTGATCACCTGGTAGCAACGGATTTTCCAATTACACCAAGTGTCAAGCCTACAAGCTCTCAGGAACCCATCTCTGAGAAAGGTATCAGCTTTGCCAGCCAACTGCCTGCCCAATGTCCGGCCCCAGACTTGGCCCCTTGATTAGGTATTCTCCTTACATATATCTCAGTACTAAAATGACTTCCCAACACTGCTATAGACTAAATGTTTGTGTCTCTCCAAATTCACATGTTAAAACGTAATCCCCAATGTGATGGTATTTAGGATGTGAGGCATTTGGGAGGTGAATAGGTCATGAAGGTGAAGGCCTCATAAACGGAATTAGTGCTGTTATAAAGGAGGCCCCAGAGAGCTCATTTGACTCTTCTGTCATGTGAGAACACAGAGAGAACACCACCATGTATGAACTAGAAAGTGGGCCCTCACTAGACACTGAATCTGCCAGCATATTGATCTTGAACTTCCTAGGCTTCAAAACTGGAAGAAATAAATTTCTGTTGTTTATAAGCCACCCAGTCTATAGAATTCTGTTATAGCAGTCCAAATGGACTAAGATGAACACTAATACTAATTGCCCATATTGCATGCCAGCTATAAAAGAAAGCACCATTTGAGGAAACATAAAACTAAACACACATTACAGTCCTTTATAAAACTCTGCTTTGCTACTGTTTAATTCATGGTTCTCAACCTTGACTGCACATTGAAATCACCCAGGGAGTTTCAAAAATACTGACAGCTATAAGTAAGTAAATCAGTCAATCGAATTACCTAATTTTAAAATAAATAAATAAAATACCAATTCCTGGGTCTCACACCCAAATATTCTGATTTAATTAGTTCAAAGGGCAGCCCGGACAGCAAGAGTTTTGTAAGCTCTCCAGGTGATTCTAATATGCAGGCAGGATTGAGACCCACTTGCCCAAAAGCTACAGTCACATGCCCCATAACGATGTTTTGCTCAATCACAGGACCACGTGTATGATTGTGGTCCTATAAAATTACAATGGAATTAAAAATTTCCTATTGCCTAGTGGCATTGTGGTCATAGTAATGTTGCAGCCCTAACACTGTAATGCAATGCAATGCATTACTCGTGTTTGTGATACTAGTATTAACAAACTATTGCTCTGCCAGTCATATGAAAGACTAGCAATACGATTATGTATAGAACATATACTTGATAATGACAATAAACAACTATGTTACTGGTTTAGGTATTTACTATACCATACCTTTTATCATTATTTTCAAGCGGACTCCTTCTACTTATTAAAAAAACAGTCATGAAGGCAGGTCCTTCAGGAGGTATTCCAGAAGAAAAAATTGTTAGCGTAGGAGATGACAGCTTCGTGAATGTTACTGCCCCTGAAGACCTTCCAGAGGGGGACGAGATGTGGAGATGGAAGACCATGATACTGATGATCCTGACCCTGTGTAGGCCTAGGCTAATGTGTGTGTTTGGTCTTAGAATTTAACAAAAAAGTTTCAAAACTGTGCTTGCTTTGGCAGCCCACATACTAAAATTGGAATGATACAGAGAGTAGTAACATGGCTCCTGTGCAAGAATGACACACAAATTTTGATGTGTTCCATTAGAAAAACTAAAATAAGTAAAATAATAAAATTAAAATTGTGAAAGTAGATAAGCTTAGAGAATAAGGATATACATGATGAAAATATTTTGTACAGCTGTACAATGTGTGTTTAAGTGTTATTACAAAAGAGTGAAACAGGTAAAAAAATTAAAATTTATAAAGTGAAAAGTTATAGTAAGATAAGGTTAATTAGTTATTGAAGAAAGAAAAAATATGTATTTTTTGAGACAGAGTCTTGCTCAGTCACCCAAGCTGGAGTGCAATGATACAATCATGGCTCACTGCAGCCTTGAACTCCTGGGCTCAAGTGGTCCTCCCACCTCAGCCTGTCAAGTAGCTGGGACTACAGGTGTGTGCCTCCAGCTAATTTTTAAATTTTTTGTAGCGATGGTGTATTGCCCAGGCTGGTCTGAAACTCCAGAACTCAAGCGACCCATCCACCTCAGCCTCCCAAAGTGTTGGGATTATAGGCGTGAGCCACCATGTCCAGCCAAGAAAAAATATTTTTTATAAATGTAGTATAGCCTAAGTGTACAGTGTTGTAAAGTCTACAGTAGCATGGAGTGATGTCCTAGACCTTCACATTCACTCACCACCCACTCACTGACTCAACCAGAGCAACTTCTAGTCTTACAAGCTCCATTCATGGTAAGCGCCTTATACAGGTATATCATTTTTTAAAATCTTTTATACTGTATTTTTACTGTGCCTTTTCTATATTTAGATGTGTTCGATACATAAATACTTACCATTATGTTCCCATTGCTTACAGTATTCAGTATAGCAACATGCTGTTCAGGTTCGTAGCCTAGGAGCAATAGGCCACACCATATAGCCTGGGTGTGTAGTAGGCTATCCCATCTATGTTTGTGTAAGTGCACTCTGTGATGTTCACACAGCAAAATCACCTAACGGCACATTTTTCAGAATGTACCCTCATCATTATGCAACACATGACTGTGCTTCCTAGACTCCAAACATACTTCCCCTGACTTGGTTGTAGGGAGTCAGCATTGTCAATGTTATAACTTGGTCTTAGAATGGTTTAGTGCTCCCCCCACCTTCCTTTTATACTCAGGATCATAAAGGCTTCTTCAAGAGCATTTTTTGGGGGGCATGGAGCTAACCACCTCCATGTGTTTCCTTCCCCTCAGGCCTTACAGAACTTATTCTCATTATTCCACCTCTATTTGCAGCTTGCTCTTTAAAAACCTATCCTTATTTGCAGCTTGGTCTTTAAAAATCATCCCTTCTGGCTTTAAGTTTTGCCCTGTTCTTTCTGTGTCCAAACTGAAAGTCCAAAGTGAGAGGAACTCATGCTACAGAGTGACTCGCTGGGGTTTGGTGCCAAATCTTAAAACGCCACTTTCCGAATCAAGGGTGACTAAAATTATGAAGCTAGCATCCGGCCCCCACCCCCTCCTTTTTAAGCTCTTCACAATGCTTGCTATCACCTATTTATAAATTTAGCCAGTGAGAGTTAGCCATGAAAAAAAGATCTTTGCTGAAAACTATGTCCACTGGCAAATATATTTTCTAAACTTTGAACCTTTAAATGCAGTTTTCTGATTTAAAGTTAAAGTTTTGTTTGTTTACCGGTTTTCTAGAGAAATAAGAAAAAATAAATAAAGTTTTGTTTGTTTGATGGCTTGCTTGCTTTTTTTATTCACTCAACAAATCCTTAGCACATTTTGAACAAAGCAGCTTGAAAGCAGAGTTAGGCTATTTCTGTGCACAAATAGAAGAGCAACTAAGCTTGTGTTTTCACCAGTGGTCTTTTGCAGGAGAAGGTAAGGGTCAATAGCTATGAGGGACCCAGGCTCAAGTTTCACTTAAGGGAAACTGGATTCACTTCTCCAAGTGACACTGAAAGCTTGTATTCCAGGGTTAAGATTTACCAAATCAGGACTCTCTTGTTTTCAGGGATAGTGTGAATTCTACATATCGGGTTCTTAGGGTGCACATGATGAATAGTTTGGAAACGTTTCTGCACCAGTTTATCTCTGGCAAGACAGAGATACCACTTGCAGTCCTCTTCCTGAGAAGGTTCCTCCCACAAAGCATCCCACTTCCTTTTCAATTTTTACTTATTTTGCTCATCAGCAATAAAATGAAAATGTGTCTTTCGCTCTCTATAATCATCTCCCCAACTCAGCAACTTAAGGTGCCTCTGTCACTTTGATTTATTCAAATGATTTGAAATGTCAACTTATTGAAGATCTGTAGAGGACTATGGGTAATGTCACCCACTGCCCTGAAAAGCCAACGAATTTTAACTCCCTGAACGGATGTCAGACAAGGGCAAAGCTGAGCCCACGGAATCGCTTTTTGCCATGCTTCTCAATGAGCGATTCAAGGTGACTTTGACATGCTCATTGAGGAGCTCACATCTCCTGCCAGTTTGTATGGCATCATATTGGCAAAAAGGAAAAGTAGTCACTGAAGGGAGACTTTCCCCCACAACTATGATTCCTTAGAGAACCATGGCATTATTTTGGTGCTTAATGAAGTGCTTATCCCAGCTACAGTGTGGTCTTACTGGATTGGCAACAGGCCCAGCAAACTGACAATTTAAATGAGGGTGCTGCTGCTTGAGGACTTTATGTGAGGCCTCATTAATTAGTCTATGAGGATGGTCTAACACAGTGCTTGGCACACAGGTAGATAGCACTCATGGCATGTTAACCACTGCTATGATTATGAAAAGTTCATTTCTAGAGAGTTCCACGAGTAGTTAAGAGGTAGGCTTAGGGATTTGACCTCTAACACACTGACTATTCCTGTCATTCTATCCTGCTGGTGGCTGGCCTGGTGCTCTAGGGTAGTCAAAACCATTATAAGAAACCACAGAGAAATGTCTAAATTTTCCTGTTGGGCTGGAATTCAGTGAACGCCAATGGATCTTGAAATAATTGGGTTACTGACTAAGGCTTAGAAAGGCAAGAATTCTCTTTTGCCATATGGGATTTGGTGTGAATTTGGCATTAAGATCAGACCTGTGCAATCTTGGCTTGCTTCTTTAGGAAGAAAGCTGGTGCTAACCCCTCAAGGAAAGGATAAAACACTTAGCAGAGCCTTGTTTGTTTCTCAATAGGGAGTGGCACATTAGCTTAACATGTAGGAAGTTGGCGATAAAGTACTATATATGACAGTGATCTGACCTTGTTCTTAGCTGAGGTTGGTATGGCTTCCTCTAGAGCATTTGCCATGTGGCCTTTGTGGTTAAATAGCACACTGAACTTTCTCTTAACTCCTTTTAAAGTAAGGACAAAGGATGGATATGCCTGGCTGCCTCCAGTGAACATTACTCAGTGCCTCCTCTGTGTTAGGTGTTGGAGGTGCCATGAGCAGCACAGTCCCAGTCCCAGTTCTCAAGTTCACAGTCTAGTCAGAAAGACAAACAGTAATGCGCTGGAGCCCATTGCTACTGACTCATGAGAGATGATAGATGTTTAGAAATGTTTGCCAGTCAGTCGTTAAACACACACTTATTAAAAATAAAATTCTATAAGCCTGCAATTAAAATATATTTCAAACAAAGGTAAGAAACACTCAAAATGTATCACTTCCTAATTATTTTACTGCCATTGCTTATTATATAGGCTCTTGAGGTGATCTATAGCTATTGTAGCAGTCTGATGGAAATGCTGTATAATGTCGTACTACTGGGCATTTCCACCCAAATCAATGCATGACCTCACGTTGGTAGCTTGAAATTGGTCATGGTGGGAATATTTACACAGTGGAAATTGGCAATCACTATAAACTTGGAATGTTTTCTTTTTTCCTTTCATAAAATCAGTTATTAAACATTTATTAGCACACTACTGGAGACACTCTAGCAAATAGATTATAGTAAATCCAGTGGGCCCCATGGCTGTGGGATTATAGCCCATGGTAGGGGAACATGGGAAAGTGTTGTGAAAGGCTTCACACATGAGGCAGGTGCTTGAAGCAAAGCTCTGAAGGATAATTAGGAGTGAAGGCCCAGAGGCAAGATAGGGCAGAATTGATTGAATGAAAAGGATGTGGGTTTTACTCTCAGGGGCTCTCAGTTAGAGGGAAACAGGAAAAAGGGAGTGAAGCGTCAAGTGTTCTGTGGGGCCTGCTGAGGCTGCAGTAGGAGCACAGAGGAGGGCACAGGACTGGTGGGGGTAGAGTAAGGCTTCCTGGAGGAGGCGATGTGGCATCTTACCACTAAGATCAAAAGAGAACTAGGAGTAGCCACCATTCCTGGAATGGAGGTAGAAAAGTAATGTCTTCTTGTATATTAAAATATATTGCCAATATAATCAGCATAGAAGAGTAATCAATGTTTTAAAAAAGTGTTCTCAGGAAATGCTTCGCTCTTGAGATTGTGCAATCCTTGAAATATTGCCTTGTGAGTGGGGATCTTAGTTTCTAGTGCAGCCTCCCACCTATCACAGGGCTTTGCTTTATAATAGCCCTGGCTAAGGGCTTTGAAGTTCTGCCTGAATACTATAGGTGTTGGGTGAGAAGGGAATTGAATGCATTTGTTAAACTCTGAACTAAATGGGAACAAAGACCTCACTTGGGGGAGATAATTATTAAATCCTATGTTCAGAAGTCTGGTGTTTGCTAAGCCCTTCAGTTTCATGGACAGAGCATAAGAAATATTCCCTTTTCAACACCACAAATTAACTTTTCCAAGAAAAATTGGCCGTGAGATAAGGATAAATTACATTCTGGTATGTGTATGAGGAATGGGGACTTTGAACTGCTCTCAGGTCCCTAACTACAGAAAATCTAAGAAATGATGTTGTCTCACTTTGGTAAAATAACATCTGGGGAAAATACCTACTTTCTCTTTGCATTTAGTGCCTCATTTGAAAAGAAAAGAAAAAAAAAACTAAAGGTCAGATTGGCAACCTAAAAATGAAACTAGAATGGAGGTGAGGAAAGAAGGAGTAGTGCAACATTTTACCCTGAGGCTGAGAAGAGGGAGCAGATCTAGTTGTGCAAGCACTCAGAGTCTGAAATGTAGGCCCTTAGTGTTACAAACACGATGAATGCCTTGGCAAATAAACTCTTGAAAAGAAACCTGTGCTAAGCTTTCCCAGAGACTTTGAGTTTTCTTTAATCCTTTACATCCTTCTTTTTGCTAAAACAATAAATTTATTTTGAGATACGTTCCATCAATACCGAATTTATTGAGAGTTTTAGCATGAAGGGCTGTTGAATTTTGTCAAAGGCCTTTTCTGCATCTATTGAGATAATCATGTGGTTTTTGTCTTTGGTTCTGTTTATATGCTGGATTACTTTTATTGATTTGCATATGTTGAACCAGCCTTGCATCCCAGGAATGAAGCCCACTTGATCATGGTGGATAAGTTTTTTGATGTACTGCTGGATTCGGTTTGCCAGTATTTTATAGAGGATTTTTGCATGTATGTTCATCAGGGATATTGGTCTAAAATTCTCTTTTTTTGTTGTGTCTCTGCCGGGCTTTGGTATCAGCATGATGTTGGCTTCATAAAATGAGTCAGGGAGGATTCCCTCTTTTTCTATTGATTGGAATAGTTTCAGAAGGAATGGTACCAGCTCCTCCTT
>NW_016820486.1:7954-16444 GCF_001698545.2 Rhinopithecus bieti | reverse complement strand
TAAATAAATAAATAAATAAATAAATAAATAAATTTATCACATTTATAGCTTTCTTACAACTACCTTTTGCTTCTCACACAGGGTAGCTACTAGATATAGGCAGGTGCCTCTTCTTTTCTCACACCCATTTCTCTCCTTTAGGCTTATGACTCCACCATTGTAGACAGACTTGTCTGGCCTAAGAAAGCAAACTTGACTAAAGAGTTGTGCAAAACTCTGCAGTTTCCACTTTGTAAACTTTCTCCAGTTGGAGTTGCATAAAAGAGCCCTTCTCCTTTAAATTTCAGTTTGAACTCTACCTTGACTGAACCAAAATATCAGAGAGTAACTCAGTCAAAACCACAGTGCAGACCCCAAATAAGTAAAGATTTACTTGAAACCTGAATATTTTCTCAAAAGCTTTTGAGAAGGTGCAGATAGAAAGGCCAACCTCACTTGGATTTATAATAAGGAGTGAAATCTGAAACCATGCGTTCTAGGCACTGGCTACCACTAAGGTAGGTGGTAAAATAGCAATAATAATAATAATAACTGCTGCTACTACTACCTCTTGTCTTAAGCCTTTGCTATATGTCAGTAGATATTGTGCTAAGCATTGTTTATCTCAATGACTCATCTCACCAACCCTCTGGGGTGGGTGTGATGTGACATCTCTTTACAGATGAGAAAATAAGGTTTGTTTGAATTCTGCCAATTATACATGCAAGCATGTGTGTGCAACTCTATGCAATTTTACCACATGTGAAGATTTGTGTAATCATGACCACAATCAAGATACTCAACTGCAGCCTGGGCAACATAGTGAGACCTCGTCTCTAAAAAAAAATACAAAAATGAGGCCTGGTGTGGTTGCTCACGCCTGGAATCCCAGCACTTTGGGAAGCCAAGACGGGTGGGTCACCTGAGATCAGGAGTCCAAGACCAGCCTGGCCAACATGGCGAAATCCCGTCTGTACTAAAAAATATAAAAATTAGCCGGATGTGGTTGTGCACGCCTATAATCCCAGCTACTCGGGAGGCCGAAGGAGGAGAATCGCTTGCACCTGGGAGGTGGAGCTTGCAGTAAGCCGAGATTGCGCCACTGCACTCCAGCCTGGGTGACAGAGAGAGATNAGAAAAAAAGAAAAAGAAAGAAAGAAAGAAAAGTAAAGGCCGGGCGCGGTAGCTCACGCCTGTAATCCCAGCACTTTAGGAGCCCGAGGCAGGTGGATCACCTGAGGTCAGGAGTTTGAGACCAGCATGGTCAACATGGTGAAACCCCGTGTCTGCTAAACATACAAAAAAAAAATTATCCAGGCCTGGTGGTGCACGCCTGTAGTCCCAGCTACTCAGGAGGCTGAGGCAGGAGAATTGCTTGAACCCAGGAGGGGGAGGTTGCAGTGAGCCAAGATCACACCATTGCACCCTAGCCAGGGTGACAAGAGCAAAACTCCGTCTCAAAATTAACAAAAAAAAAAAAAAAAAAAAAAAAAAAAAAAAAGCAAACCAAAGCAAGCAAACAAAGAGCCAAGCTCACACCTGTAATCCCAGCACCTTGGAAGGCTAAAGCAGGACGATTATAATTACAGGCGGGGTGGCTTGCACCTATAATCACAGAACCTTGGAAAACTGAGGCAGGAGGATGGCTTGAGCCCGGGAGTTTGAGGCTGCAGTGAGCTATGATAGCACCATTGCACTCCAGCCTGTGAGACACAGCGAGACCCTGTCTCTAAAAAAAATTAAATTAATTAATTAATTAAATTAAATAAAAGATACTCAACTGTACCATCGCAACAAAACTTTCTGATTGTCCTTTTACGGCCACATTCGACCCCTCTCCCTTATCCCATTAATCTGTTCTCTATCATAATAGTTTTGCCATCCTGAGAATATTATATAAATGAACTCATAGACTACATAAACTTTTGAGATTGGCTTTTTTTTCCCTCAGCACAATTCCCTCGAGATTCATCCAAGTTGTTGCATATTGTATTGTTTGTATTATTGAGTAGTATTTCATGGTATGGATATAGCACAATTTCTTTATTGAAGTTTATTCCTATTGAAGGACATTTGGGTATTTTTCCAGTTTTTGGCTATTACAAATAAAGACAAGTTGCTGCATGCAAATTTATGACCATGAAGTTGTTTGTAGTATTTCTCATCCTTTTAATGGCTGCAGAAGCTGCTGTGATATCTTTGTTTTATTCCTCATATTGGTGATTTTTGTTTTTTTGTATTTTTTTAGGGACAGGATCTCACTATATTGCCCAGGCTACAGTGCAAGTGGCTAGTCACAGGCACAATCACAGTGTACTACAGCCTCAAACTCCTGGGCTGAAGCAATCCTCTCGCCTCAGCCTCCTGAGTACCTGGGACTACATATGTATGCCACTGTGCCTGGTCTGATATTGGTGATTTTATCTTCTCTCTTTTACCTTTGTCAAATTTGCTAGAGGTTTATCAACTTTATCAAGTTATTTCAAAGAACCAGCTTTTTTTTTTTTTTTTTTTTTTTTGAGATTCTTTTGTTTTGAGTTTGCTCTTGTTGCCCAGGCTAGAGTGCAGTGGCACCATCTCAGCTCACCACAACCTCCGCCTCCTAGGTTCAAGCGATTCTCCTGCCTCAGCCTCCCAAGTAACTGGGATTACAGGCATGCACCACCACACCCAGCTAATTTTGTATTTTTAGTAGAGACGGGATTTTTCCATGTTAGTCAGGCTGGTCGCAAACTCCCAACCTCAGTTGATCCGCCCGCCTCAGCCTCCCAAAGTACTGAGATTACAGGCATGAACCACTACCCCAGCCTGAACCAGCTTTTGTTTCATCAGTTTTCTAATGATTATCTGTTTTCTATGCCACTGAAAACAATGGCATTGACTTGCTCTTCTTTTTCTAGGCTCTTAAGATGTCAGCCTAAATTATTGATTTGAGACTTTTGCCCTTTTCCAATGTAAGCATTCAGTGTTATAAATTTCCTTCTTGGCACTGTTTTAGCTGATTTCCATACATTTTGACATGATGTATTTTCATTTTATTCAGTCCTATTTATTTTTAAATTTCCTTTGAGACTGCCTTTTTGACTCATGTATTATTAGGCATGCCATTTAGTTTCCAAGTGTTTAGATATTTCCCTTTTATTTTTCTGTTATTGATTTCTAGTTTGATTCCATGTTGGCCAAATAACACATTGTATATAATTTCCATTATTTTAATTTGCTAAATTTTTTTGTAACCCAATATATAGTTATCTTGGTGAATGTTTCATAGGAACTTGGAAAAAAAATGTGTATTCTGCTGTGTTTGGGTGGAATGTTCTATATATGTCAATTAGATTCTACTGGTTAATTGTGTTAAACTCTATCCTTGATGATTTTTTGTCTAGCAATTTTATCAATTGCTAAGAATGGATTGTTGAAGTCTCCGAGTATTATTGTAGATTTGTCTATTTCGTCATTCAGCTCTATAGGTTTTGCTCATGTATTTTGCAGCTCCATTCTTTGGTGGTCTTCTCAGTGGTTTGACCCTTTATCGTTATGTAATATCTCTCTTTGTCTCTGATAATTTTCTTTGCTCTGAAGTCTACTTTATCTGATATTAATATTGCCACTTCTTTCTTTTGATTAATGCTTGTAGAGCATCTTTTTCTATCCCTTTACTTTCAAACTATCCTGTTATATTTGAAGTGCATTGCTTATGAACAGCATATAATTGAGTCACATATTTAAAATCTATTCTGCCAATCTCTTTTAATTGGTGAATTTAGACCATTTACATTGAAAGTAATTATTGAATTTCTAGAGTTTAAGTGTGTCATTTTAATATTTATTTTATGTTCATTCTCTGTTTCTTCCTCCTCTGATATTTTTTCTTGCCTTCCTGTAGGCTACCTGAACAACTTTTAGAGTTCCATTGTATTTATTTATAACGCTTTTGATTATATCACTTCATATAGTTTTCTTAATGGCTGCTCTAGGTCTTACTACACACATACATAAATTATCACAGCCTAATGGTATTGACATTTTACCAACTGAATGAAGTATGGAAACATTAATTTCATTTAGGTCCCTTTAACTTCCCCACTTTTCAAATACAACTGTCTCAGGTATTTTCTCCAAGATCATTGAGCTCCACGTCAGATAGCATAACAACACTTCCTTCAACTATAAAATATGATTAAAGAAACTCATGAAGTAAAGAATAGTCCGTTACATTTACTTCTATTTTTTACCAATTCCATTATTCTTCCTTCCTTTCTGAAGGTTCGTATCTCCTTTTGCTAACATTTTCTTGTTCTTTAGAGAAATTCCTTTAGCCATTATTTCAGGGTGGGTTTTCTATTGACAAATTCTCTTAGTTTTCCTTCACTTGAAAATATCTTGATTTCCCCCTTCATTCTTAAAGAATGGTTTCACTGGATATAGAAATTGTAATTGACATGTCTTTTCTTTCATTACTTAAAAAATGTGCCACTTCCTTCTGGCCTCCGTGATGTCATTTGAGAAACCCTCTGTGATTCAAACTGGTCTCCTACAGGTAAGGCATGGTTCTCTCTGGCTGCTTTCAAGATTTTTTTTCTTCGGTTTTCAGATGTTTAATTATGCTGTATCTGACTCTCTACCTCCTACTCCATCCTTGCAAATTTATGTGGTGTGGATTTATATTGGTGTGAATTTCCTTGGGTTTATCCTAACAGAGATTTTCTCAGCTTCTTGAATCTTTAGGTTTATGTCTTTTGACAACTTTGGGGAATTTTCATCCATTATTACTTCAAATACTTTTTCAGTCCCACTCTGTCTCTCATGCACCTCTGATAATATTAATATTTTTATTTGTGTCAAGAGAACTTGTAAATTCAACAGAATTTGTAATAGATCCTTGAAGCATTTTTATGACATCTGCTTTAAAATCCTTGTCAGATAATTCCAATGCATGGTTCATCTCAGTATTGGTGTCACTTGGTTGTGTTTTTTTCTGGTATTTGGTATGACAGGTAATGCTTTGTTTTGTTTCACTTTATACAATACTTTTATCTCCTTTTGTTTTTAGTTGACATATAATAATTGTACAAATTCACGAGACGCAGAGTGATATTTTAATACATGTGTACAATGTGTAACGGTCAGATTATATACTGTACATTTTGCTATTTTATATTAGAAGACTCTTGATTTTATTTAAATATTCTATTTTAGCAGTTAGTTTCTCTTCTTAGGTTTAGTATGCAAGTTCTGGCCTACATATGTGGGCTTTAGTTCCAACGAAAGTTTAGTTTGCTGAGCCTTTGGAAGCCATCATCCTATGGGCATCTGCTCTGAGTTTAGGTCATCTCTCAAGATTACAAAAACCCCTGGAAAAAAACCGATTGTAGTGTTTCAAGCTGCTATGAAGTCCCAAGGGTTTCTATTAGACCAGAATTTTCCAAGACCATAGAGATGAAGCTCAAAACCACTCTTCTGCTGCTACAGCTGCTAGCATTTTGGTAAATTATGTTGACTAAAGAGGATGTCTTCACAATGTTTGATGCTGATGTTTTTATCTCTTCTACTTAAAATTGGTCTGTGTTGCAAGTTATACCTTCCTAAAGAGTATGCATACAACTTTTTTTTACTAACATTTTCTTACAGAGTTTACTCTGAAGCAGTGTTTTCTCTATCCACTTCATGCTATGATGCTAGCTTCTCTGAAATATTTATTTTAAACAGATACATTTCATTCCAACCAAGAATTTCAGAGGATAATCTTTCTGATTGACTTAAACTAAGAATTTTAAAGGTTAGTCTTTCTGATAGACTAAAGGGAGTAATACTATATAACTTTTCCATACCATTCTCATTTTTTAAAAATTACTTTGCTTTCCATCATAAACAAAATGGTGGGTGCAATTTTAGATAGGATAGTCAGGGAAGGCCATTTCAAAATAAGGTAGCATTTGAGCTGAGATGATACCATAAGAATCTAGCTATATAAATATCTGGGGAAATAGCCTTAAAGGCAAAGGAAATAGAAATGCAAAGGCTCTATTAGGAACATGTTAGGTGTGCTTGAGGAACAACAAGGAAATCAGTTTGGCTGTAGCAGCACAAATAAGGGGGCAACTAGCAGAAAATGAGATGAGAGAATGGCAGGAACCAGTCCTATAGGGCTTTATAGACCATAATCAGGATTTTAGATTTTATTCTAAGGTATTCCACTTAGATAGACAACAAGACATTGGAGGATTTTGAAAAAAAAAATTGAAAGACATGATCTGATTTACATTTTAGAAAGATCACTCTGGCTGTGATATAGAGAATGGATTGGAATGGGGCCAAAAGAAGAATTAGAATAGTGAGGACACTATTTCAGTGGTCCAAGCAAGGAATGACTAGTCTCTTTGGAACAGGCTTAAACTAGGAGGAGAATGGTGGAGGTAGTGAGAGGTGGTTAAATTTTGATATACTTTTAGATGTAGCCCATTGGAATTTTCAGGGTTTATATGGAAGGGATGAAGAAAAAGTGAGCAATCAAGAATGTCCTAGGTTTTTGCTTGAGCAACTATTGGACTGTGATTCCATTTTCTGAGATGGGGAAGCCTGTGGGGGGAATAGTTTTGCAGGGATATGGTAGGAGGTAGGGAGTCAAATGTTTTGCTTTGGTTATATTAAATTTCAGATGCCTATTAGACATCTAAAGGAAGTGATTAAGCAGGAAGTTGCATATATGAACATGGAACTCAAAGAAGAGGTCTGGATTGAAGATAAAATCTTTAGAGCCATCAGCATACATAGATAATATGTGAAGTCATAGGATTGGATGAAATAATTTAGAGACTATAAACAAATGAGAGGGCCCAAGGTTTAATTCTAGATAGGGTTTTACCCTGTTGCCCAGGCTGGTCTCAAACTCCTGGGCTCAAGTAATCCACCCACCTCAGCCTCCTAAAGTACTAGGACTACAGGCGTGAGTCACCATGCCCAGTCATGATCTCTCTTCCTCACTGGAGTATAAGCTTCATAAGAACAGAATGCAGATTTTCTTTGTTCACTGCTTATATTAGTTTGCTAGGGCTGTCATAACACAATACCACAGCTTGAGTGGCCTAAACAACAGAAATGTATTGTGTCACAGTTCTGGAGTCTAGAAGCCTGAGATCAAGGTGTCAGCAGGGTTGGTTCCTTCTTGAGACTCTGAGGAAGAATCTGTTCCATGCCTCTCTCGTAGCTCCTCGTGGTTTGTTGGTGATCCTCAGCATTTCTCAGCTTGTATATGCATCACCTTCACCTCTGTCTTTATCTTTACATGGTGTTCTGTGTGTGTGTATCTCTGCATCTAAGTTTTTTCTTTTTATAAGAACATCTGTCATATTGGGTGAGGGCTCACCCTAATGACCTAACTTTAACTTGATTGTATCTTTAAGGATCCTACTTCCAAATAAGGTCACATTCTGAAATACTGTGATCTAGGACATCAACATATATTTTTGGGGGACCCAATTCAACGCACAACACAGCTCTGTCTCCAGCATCTAACACAGAGACTGCCTCCGGGCCCCTAATTCCCCTAGTGACTCCTTAATGAATTAATATATGAATGGACTTTAGAGCTTCTGTGAAATGGTAGGCAGTGTTGTGAAGGATGTACGTGTGTGTGTGTGTGTGTGTGTGTGTGTGTGTGTGTGTGTGTATTTCTCTGGAGAGAGAGCGAGCCCCTGTAGCCTTTCATCAGATTCTCAGTGACGAATGACCCTAGAAGTGCCAAGACCCACTAGCTTATAATGTAAGCACCACATCTTTGCTGTGATATAGGGGCCCTTTATTATATAGCCCTGGTTTACTCTGTAGTCTGGCCTTATTATTATTATTATTATTATACTTTAAGTTCTAGGGTACATGTGCACAACGTGCATGTTTGTTACATATGTATACATGTGCCATGTTGGTGTGCTGCACCCATTAACTCGTCATTTACATTAGTTATATCTCCTAATGCTATCCCTCCCCACTCCCTCCCCACAATATGACCCAGTGTGTCCAAGTGATCCCCTTCCTGTGTCCAAGTGATCTCATTGTTCAATTCCCACATATGAGTGAGAACATGCGGTATTTGGTTTTCCGTTCTTGCGATAGTTTGCTAAGAATGATGGTTTCCAGCTGCATCCATGTCCCTACAAAGGACACGAACTCATCCTTTTTTATGGCTGCATAGTATCCCATGGTGCATATGTGCCACATTTTCTTAATCCAGTCTATCCCTGATGGACATTTGGGTTGATTCCAAGTCTTTGCTATTGTGAATAGTGCTGCAATAAACATACGTGTGCATGTGTCTTTATAGCAACATGACTTATAATCCTTCGGGTATGTTCCCAGTAATGGGATGGCTGGGTCAAATGGTATTTCTAGTTCTAGATCCTTGAGGAATCGCCATACTGTTTTCCACAATGGTTGAACTAGTTTACAGTCCCACCAACAGTGTAAAAGTGTTCCTATTTCTCCACATCCTCTCCAGCACCTGTTGTTTCCTGA
>NW_016820486.1:5321-6650 GCF_001698545.2 Rhinopithecus bieti | reverse complement strand
GAAAATAAAACAAAAAAAAAAAAAAAAAAAAAGAGTGGCTGCCCTGGAGAAGATAGATTCTAACTTAAAGAATAGCCTAGTTCCAACAACAAAATCTTTTTCACAGTAAACTGAATACTGTGCAGCTTCTGGACACCACATGACTACTCATGATGGGGGATAATCTAGAAAGAGCATATGCACTGGATGGAAGGTCAAGCTGCATCTGGCCCCCAAGACCTCTTCCACATCTGAGTGTTTCTGATTCTGTGACAGCCTGACCTTCCAGTTTTTTTTCTTGTGACTGGAATCTGGCTTCTGAACTGGAAGGTATGTCACCCTCAAACTCCCGCTGACTAGGTCAGGGTTAGAAAAGGTACTTTCCAGAAGTTCACCATCCCAGGCAGACTCAAGGTGCCTGGCTTTGCCTTCTCAGCATCTCTGACTTCCCATCTGAAAACTGACTAATACTTGCTAATTGTATGTTCTAAGATCCTTTGATGAAAATGCCAGAGTATGTAAGTATCAAGTATTGCTATGAATAAGAGAAAAGGAATGAAGTTTCTGTTGCTTACTCCTTGAACGACATTATAGAAAATGGATGTCTCTTGCCAAACCACAGGGCATAGCTGCATTGTAGAAAAGAAACTGGTAAAAATGTATTCAACCTTTGGATTCAACATTAAAATATCTGCTTTTCTAGGACCCTCCTGATTACAAAAATACCACGTAGCCTTTTGGTGTCATTGTGGATTGTGTGCAGCAGTCTTCCATGAAGCCCTGCAATGAAACCTCACTGTAGTGGTTATCTAGTCTTGTGTTCTGTCTACCTAGAGCAGCACTCCCCTTCTGGGAAATGCTTTTTTCTCCATTCCAACCATGCTTTTGAAGGATGCCTGCTATGTTCTTCTGGAACTCTGTTGCCTGCACACAGTGACTGGTAGAGACATGGGCACCTGATCCAAACTGGATCAATTAAAATCCTTCCAGGGACTTTGAATACATGGGCATAGAAAGAGTGAATAGAAAGTCCTCTCTGGTAGCAACTCTGGGGCAGGGGTATATGTGTACAGAACTGGCCAGCCACCATGCATCAGTGGTGTGGGAGAAGTCTGCGAGAATGAAACTGACACTCAGAGAGGCAGAGGTGGGAGACAGAAAAAAAAGAGGGAGGAAGGGTGGGAAAAGAGAGAGATAGAATGAAAGAGAAACAGACAGACACAGAGAGAGAGAGAGAAATCCTGTTAGTTACTCAAGTCCTTTGTTCTAGTTGTTCCTGCCTTCCCATGGCTCGGTTACATGATCACCAACAAGCCTTTTTTCTTTTCTCTTTTTTTTTTTTTTTTTTTT
>NW_016820486.1:0-3150 GCF_001698545.2 Rhinopithecus bieti | reverse complement strand
TAGGGACATGGATGCAGCTGGAAACCATCATTCTCAGCAAACTATCACAAGAACAGAAAACCAAACACCGCATGTTCTCACTCATAGGTGGGAACTGAACAATGAGATCACTTAGACTCGGGAAGGGGAACATCACACACCGGGGCCTATCATGGGGAGGGGGGAGGGATTGCACTGGGAGTTATACCTGATGTAAAGGACGAGTTGATGGGTGCAGCACACCAACATGGCACAAGTATACATATGTAACAAACCTGCACGTTATGCACATGTACCCTAGAACTTGAAGTATGATAATAATGATAATAAAAAGAAAGAAATGTAAGGCCCTGAGATACTTAAAAGTATATGAATGCAGATATATTTCCCATCTTAAACATGCAGCAGCTTCCCCATGGTGGCTTACTTTTGTTACAAAAGGAAGTTACATGGTAGAGTGGAAAGAACATGGACTCTGGAGTCAGGCTGTCCTGGGTTTGAATGTGTATTACTAAAATTGTGCAAACCTGGAGAAGTTAGAGCCCACCACTGCCCCTCACTCTCCTCATTTGTTAAGTTGGAATAATAATAATAATAACAAAAATATATACCTTTATCTACCTTTCAGAGTTGTTCTGATAATTAAATGTTATAATTTACCTGCCATAGATAGGTGCCCAATAAATGCTAACTAGTATTGTAATGAATGTGATATATGTTCAGGTCCAGTTATTCAAGAGAGTATGGTAACTCAGGAAGGTTTAGCAAGCTTAGCAGGCAACAGTATGGTATAGGAATTCGGAGCAAGGGCTCCAAAATCCAACAGAATTTGAGTTGAATCCCAGCTGTACCACTTTAAATCGTTGGGTAACCTTGGACAGATTGTTAAACTTCTCAAGTCTCAGTCTTTTCATCTCTCAAGTGGGGATGACGGAATCTACCACAGAGAGCTGTTGGCACAACTTAATGAGATGATGACTGGAAAGAACTAGTGCACCACCTGGCACAAAACAGTATGTGGTCACGTGTGAAGCTGTTAACATCTGTGCTATAAAATGCCATGGTCACTTTATAAATTACTGTTATTGAGACATCATTTTGCTTTCCAGTATTCATAGATAAGAAAAACTGAGCCATTCTTTATTTCCATCTGCTTTTGTCATTTGAAAATAGCATTCATAGCAGAGACCTAAGGATTACTTTTAAGAAGCACTTAAAGATTTTCAAGATAGTGCACCAAATTGCAGGAAATCTATATTAATTTTCAGAATAGAGTTGTAGATCTTCAGCAGTTACTCATCCAGCTACTAATGTACTAACTAATCTACTGTTTGTGGGGCTTTCGGAGAAAAGGCGCTTTGTAAATATATAAAATTGCTTACACTGAAATAAAATAAATCCTTTAGGTACTCTGAGATTATGTACTACTAATATTTTATATCTACATCCAACTGCTAATATGATTCTAAAGGAAAGAAAAGACAAGGTCAAGAGTGCACTTTATAAATGCATTTTGTGGAAAAAAACTAAAAATTTTTACTGTATTAAAGCACTGCATTAAGAATTCTCAAGTTAAGTTTCTGAAAATGAACACTGTTTTTGAAATGGAATAAAAAGACTGCACTGGAAGCAGAGTCGTGGAGGAAACAGAAGAAAGCTAACATTCATTGACCATCAACCATATTACTTGATTTCATTTAACCCATGCAACAATCCCATGAGGTGGGTGGTATTATCCCCATTTAGCAGAAGAGAAAACTGAGGCCCAGAGAGGCGAAGTAACTTGTCTGAGAGCACACAGCAAGTCCGTTATCAAACATAGGCCTATTTAACTCCAAGCTCCATGTTCATTCCAGATCTATCCCTTGTGCTGACACAACAATCTGAGTACTCCTGAATATGTCATTTACCTTATTCATGTCTTGTATCCGTTCAGTTGCATTTGACTGCAAGTAATAGAGTAACTCGCTAACACCAGTTTACACAATAAATACATCTAATTTTCTCACATAATAAAAAGTTTAGAAGGATGTAGTTACAGGGAAGGCACCACAGCTCAAGCCCCCAGTTCTATCTTTCCACTATGCTGTCTTCCATGGGCAAGTGATGTCTCTCTTAGTCTAAAATGTACTTAGCAGCTCCAAGCATCACACCATCACCTGACAACTTCCAAAAACAGGAAGTGAATGTAGGGAAAATACTTTCTCTATATATGCCTCTGTTTGATCAGAGAGAGAAATCTTTCCCAGAAGTCCCCCAGTGAACTTCACCTTGTTTCACTGACCCAAGCTAGGCCACGCAGACACCTATAAATATGGCAAGAGGAATGGGATGACCATGCTTGGCTTGGACCAGTGATGACAATGACTAGGGACACATTCCTTGAGATCAAGAGCTCTTGGCTAGAAAGCCTGACACAAGCAGGGTTCTGCTATCAAGTAAGACATAAAGACAGGAAGGCCAATGAGCAGGCACCGAACAGTGTTTGGCCCAGCCATCCATTTCCCTATCAACAAGTAAACACATTGCTCTGGGCCACTTCTTAGTGAGACTGAGGAGAAGACTCCAGCTGCAGTTGAAAAAACAAAGCAAAGCAAAAGCCTGAGACACATAAATATACATAATCAACACATGCACTGTTAGCTCAAACTCCCAAATACCGCTCCTTCCCCATCTCTCAAACTACACCTGTCTTTCTGTAAATTCTTTTCTCCATCAAAACTGTCCTTGACATTCCTTTTAAACTAATGTTTATACATGGCGGTTCTAGGCGTGGGAGGAGATAGATAGGTCCTTGTCCCTCTCTGGTCTCCCTCCTCTGTCCACCTCACCACTGTAACATTTGATCTCAATCACTCTGGATTGATGAAGTTATTTTGTCCCATGCTATTCATAGAAAGAAATAAGATACAGGGGAAATGATAGTCCGCTGCAGTAAGATAACAGATTCAGAATTTGTTTTTCTATTTCATTTCTAAAACAATTATATTTAACCTCAAATCTATCACAATCAGAAATTTTTCTACCACATTTTGTATTGTGCTAAAAAAAATCAACAGTAGTCATATTTTTTAAAGTAGCTGTCAGATTTAATCTTGTAACAGTTTATTGACTTGCAACACCTCAAATAATGGTTTGGGGATCTATGCTATGGCAAGAATTTTCATTACT
>NW_016820485.1:0-3042 GCF_001698545.2 Rhinopithecus bieti | reverse complement strand
TTCCTCAATCCAATTCTGAAGCTTTTCCCTACGCAGAGATGCCCCTAGTAATGTAGGATCATTAGCCCCTTCGAGATCATCTTGTCAAGCTGCTTGCCAGAAACTAACCCAACCTCTAGAAAGCTCCAATTATTAGCAACATCTACAGGTCAAAAGCTGCCTGGTGACTTTCAGATGCCCTCACTCATGACTGTATTACTCACCACCCCGTTAATTCTCACTTGGCCAGCAATCTCTACACATTCAGGCATGGACCTTCAAGCTAAGCAATCTGTGACTCCTGGCCCCCTCTGCTGGACATCCCGAGAGAAATAGTCCAATCGCCTGCCTTCCTGTGTCAGTGGAACTTGCCATAATGCCACAAGGCCAGGCAGGCAGAGGAGGACCGCAGGAACAAAGGCTTAGTTTATGAAGGCCCACCTCATCCTTCTGGAGCGGTGAGAGGCAGAGATTACGAAGCAGAGAGGAAGCACCATACTGTTTGTTTTTAATATAAACTCCAAAAGGGAGGAAATTTTTGTCTGCTTTCTTATTGATATAAAGTACCCAGAACAGAGCCTGGCATGCAGGAGGCACTCCGTGAACATTTGCTGAATGAGCCGTATTCTATGTGTTCTATTCCCAGGACAGGAATTGTTGGGTTACAATGTACTGAAGACACCAGTTTCCCCTAGAGCAAAGACTGCCACTTGAATACCTTTCCCTGGGATATCAGAATTCCTCGCAGGGTGTCGAACCCAACAGAAGGCCCAAGTCCAGTTTCGTCAAGCGAGCCTTCCAGGTCGAACATGGGGATGCAGGGACAGAAGAGCTCGGAGAGGTGGTGCAGCAGCAGCAGGCAGTTCCTCAGTGCGATGATGGGGATCTCCTGCAGGTGATTGTACTCCATGGGGACCTGGAACACAGAAACGGCCTTCAGCCCCTCAGGCACCAAAGGCACAGGGTGGGCCACAGTGTGACATCCATTAAGGATTCTGAAAACAGCTAATTTTGTAGAGATAGGGTTTTGCTATGTTGTCCAGGCTCATCCCAAACTCCTGAGTTCAGGCAATCCGCCCACCTCGGCCTCCCAAAGTGTTGAGATTACAGGCATGAGCCACCACAACCAGCCAAATATCGAGGCTCGTAAATACACTGCTCGGTTAACATTTACTGAGCCTAAATTATTTTCACCGAGAAGCCTCTGTAAACACACAATGACAGGATGCAGCATGCGACAGGAGCACACTTTGCTCACCCCCGACCCACCCAGCCTGTCCGGACTCACCTGTGCTGGGAGTTTGCCAGCGCTGGCGGGCTTGCTGGTCGACCAGGCGAGGGTATGTGCTGAGCCACAGGCCACACGGTTGACCTTCTTACCCTGAAGGGCAGCTACCAACCGAGGGCTCTGGATGGCATTGGTGGTTCCATCTCCCAGTTGTCCCTCATCGTCGCCCCATGTATAAACCTCACCTGAATGAAGTGCATACTAGGGCCAACAAATGCATGGCTGCCAATGTCTTCCCATCACATACAGAACCAATGCTCCCTGCCCTTCAGCCGGGTGTTGACCTAGTTGTCAACTTTACATCTGACCTAGACATGAATGTCTGCTTTACGTATGACCTAAATGTGAATGCACGCTAATTACACATCCTAAGAGGCGAGCATACTTCCCAGGACTCTCCACAGCTCGTGCTGGCCACCAAGCCTCTTCTAGTAAGAGGCACAGGACTCTGGTCTAAAGCCTCCAACAGTGTTAGTTCTCAGGACTAGGCATGAACGGCAGCAGTTCTCCATCGGAATAATAACAGAACAGATAGCAATATCCTGAACATCCCAAATCCATCGGAATAATATTAGAACAGATAGCAATATCCCTAACATCCCAAATTGCTCTTGCATGTGAAACAGAAGAGGAAAAGTCTGTTTGATTTATTTCATACTTTCTTTTGAGACAGGGTCTCACTCTGTTGCCCAGGCTGGAGTAAACTGGCATGATCACGGTTCACTGCAGCCTCAACCTCCCCAGCTCAAGTGATCCTCCCACCTCATCTCCCAAAGTGCTGAGATTACAGGCATGAACCACTGTGACGAAGTCTCACTCTGTCGCCCAGGCTGGAATGCAGTGGTGTGATCTTGGCTCACTGCAACCTCCGCCTCCCGGGTTTGAGTGATTCTCTTGCCTCAGCCTCCTCAGTAGCTAGGCTTACAGGTGCATGCCAACATCCCCAGCTAAATTTTTGTATTTTTAGTAGAGATGGGGTTTCACCATGTTGCTCAGGCTGGTCTTGAACTCGTGACCTCATGATCCGCCTGCCTCGGTCTCCCAAAGTGCTGGGATTACAGGTGCGCGCCACCATGCCCCAGTCAATTTTTGTGTTTTTAGTAGAGATGGGGTTTCACCGTGTTAGTCAGGCTGGTCTCGAACTCCTGACCTCGTGATCCACCTTAAAATCCATGTTTTTAAAATCAAAACCACAATGTGATACCACCTCACTCCTGCAAGAATGGCCATAATAAAATAAATAAACAAACAAATAATAGATGTTGGCACGGATGTGGTGAAAAGGGAACACTTACACTGCTGGTGGGAACAGAAACCAGTACAACCCATTGAGATTTTCCCTCTGGAGGGGATAAAAACCAGAAACAAGCTCTCTGTGAACATGCGCTGTGATGGAAAGCATCTTCCATGCTCCACTGTGGAAAAGTGTGGAGATTCCTCCAAGAACTAAAAGTAGATCTACCATTTGATCCAGCAATCCCACCACTAGGTATCTACCCAGAATAAAAGAAGTCAGGCCGGGCGTGGTGGCTCAAGCCTGTAATCCCAGCACTTTGGGAGGCCGAGACGGGCGGATCACAAGGTCAGGAGATCGAGACCATCCTGGCTAACACTGTGAAACCCCGTCTCTACTAAAAAATACAAAAAACTAGCCGGGCGAGGTGGCGGGCGCCTGTAGTCCCAGCTACTCGGGAGGCTGAGGCAGGAGAATGGCGTGAACCGGGGAGGCGGAGCGTGCAGTGAGCGGAGATCCGGCCACTGCACTCCAGCCCCGG
>NW_016820484.1:4781-7683 GCF_001698545.2 Rhinopithecus bieti | reverse complement strand
CACGCAATTCTCCTGCCTCCGCCTCCCCAGTAGCTGGGACTACAGGCGCCCGCCACCACGCCCGGCTAATTTCTTTTTGTATTTTTAGCGGAGACGGGGTTTCACCATGTTAGCCAGGATGATCTCAATCTCCTGACCTCGTGATCTACCCGCCTCAGGCTCCCAAAGTGGTGGGATTACAGGCGTGAGCCACGCGCCCGACCTATTTTTGTATTTTTAGTACAGACGGGGGTTTCGCCATGTTGGCCAGGCTGGTCTTGAACTCCTAACCTCAGGTGATCTGCACGCCTTGACCTCCCAAAGTGCTGGGATTACAGGAATGAGCCACCGCGCCTGGCCATCTTTTCTCTTATTTTTTGTCTTCTTTTCTTTTCTCTGTGCCTATCTATGCTTTCCCACATGGGATGTTTTGATACAAACATGCAATGTGAAATAAGCACATCATTTTTTTTTTTTTTTTTTTTTGAGACGGAGTCTCGCTCTGTCACCCAGGCTAGAGTGCTGTGGCCGGATCTCAGCTCACTGCAAGCTCCGCCTCCCGGGTTCTCGCCATTCTCCTGTCTCAGCCTCCCCAGTAGCTGGGACTACAGGCGCCGCCACGTCGCCCGGCTAGTTTTTTGTAGTTTTAGTAGAGACGGGGTTTCACCGTGTTAGCCAGGATGGTCTCGATCTCCTGACCTCGTGATCCACCCGTCTCGGCCTCCCAAAGTGCTGGGATTACAGGCTTGAGCCACCGCGCCCGGCCAAGCACATCATTAATCATGGATCTAGATTTGACTTCTTAAAAAGTTTTTGTATTTTTAGTAGAGACAGAGTTTCACAATGTTGACCAGGCTGGTCTCCAACTCCTGAGCTCAAGTGATCCAGGCTGGTCTCGAACTCCCAACCTCAGGTGATCGGCCAGCCTCGGCCTCCCAAAGTGCTGGGATTACAGGCCTGAGCCACTGCACCTGGCCTAGATTTGACTCATTCTAAACATCAGAGTTTGTGATCCTTTTCATTCATAGCGACAGAATCGTTCTTACCTTGAACTTGCGAAGAAATGCATTTATACATATCTAAAAAAGTGATAGTTTGTTTGTTTTTTTTGTTTGTTTTTGAGACAGAGTCTCCCTCTGTCACCCAGGCTGGAGTGCAGTGGTGCCATCTCGGCTCACTGCAATCTCCACCTCCCGGGTTCAGGCGATTCTCCTGCCTCAGTCTCCTGAGTAGCGGGGATTACAGGCGCGTGCCACTACGCCTTGCTAATTTTTTTATTTTTAGTAGAGACAAGGTTTCACCGTGTTAGCCAGGATGGTCTTGATCTCCTGACCTCATGATCTGCCCGCCCTAGCCTCCCAAAGTGCTGGGATTACAGGCGTGAGCCACCGCGCCTGGCCAAAAGTGTTGTTTTTACAGTTAATATGAAGCCAAATATATTATACTTGGACTAATGTACCTAACCTGCTTGGCTTCTCCAATTCTATTTATCATCTTGTTTTTTTGTTAAGTTAATCAACACAATGCATGTGTCTCACTCCCAGTGATTGTGATCTACAAATTTCCTAATTATTCCTAATGTATAGACAACCAGAACTGCTGTTCTACAGCATCACGTAAATCAATACATTTATAAGTGTCTGTGGACATAAAGGTGGGCAGCTAGCAGGGACCTTGAAGACCACCTAAAGACTCCCTTCCCCCATTTTAAGATGAATTGGGCTGAGCGCAGTGGTTCCCACCTGTAATCCCAACATTTTGGAAGGCCAAGGCAGGAGGATCACTTGAACCCAAAAGTTTGAGATCAGCCTGGGCAACATAGTGAGACCCAATCACTACAAAAAATAAAATTAGCTGGGTGTGGTGGTATGTGCCTGTAGTCCCAGTTACTCAGGAGGCTCAGGTAGGAGGATCACTTGGAGCCCAGGAGATCGAGGCTGCAGTGAGCCATAGTTGTGCCACTGCACTTCAGCCTGGATGACAAAGTGAGAGCCCATCTCTTTAAAAAAGAATAATAATAAGTAAAGATGAACTGAAGTGCAGAGAAGTAATATGGAAGCTTGAGAAAGAGTTTCTAGGTTTTTGGTTCTATTATTGTATCTTTGGAGGTAATATTGGTAAAATGACCATTTAGTAGTTTGGGATGTGAGACAAACGTAAGAAGCCATGTTTGGGCCGGGCGCGGTGGCTCAAGCCTGTAATCCCAGCACTTTGGGAGGCCGAGACGGGCGGATCACGAGGTCAGGAGATCGAGACCATCCTGGCTAACGCGGTGAAACCCCGTCTCTACTAAAAAAAATACAAAAAACTAGCCGGGCGAGGTGGCAGGCGCCTGTAGTCCCAGTTACTCCAGAGGCTGAGGCAGGAGAATGGCGTGGGCCCAGGAGGTGGAGCTTGCAGTGAGCTGAGATCCGGCCACTGCACTCCAGCCTGGGCGACAGAGCGAGACTCCGTCTCAAAAAAAAAAAAAAAAAAAAAAAAAGAAGCCATGTTTGGTCATTTTTTCCTTTTTTTTTTTTTTTTTGAGACAAGATCTCGTTCTGTCACCCAGGCTGGAGTGCAGTTGTGACATCACAGCTCACTGCAGTTTCTACTTCCCAGGCCCAAGGGTTCCTCTGACGTCAGCCTCTCAAGTAGCTGAGATCACAGGCATCCACCACCACGCCCAGCTAATTTTTGTATTTTTTTTTATAGAGACGGAGTTTTTCACCATGTTGCCCAGGCTGGTACTCAAACTCCTGGGCTCTAGGCTTCCCAAAGTGTTGTGATTACGGGAGTGAGCTACTGTGCCTGGCCGATTCTTTTTTTCCTTAGTGGAAAGGGAGTAGTAGCTCCAGCAACAGCGAAAGTCAGTAGTTGTAGGATCTACTAGGTGGGGAAACTCATCTGACAGCCCCCTCCTTTTTTTTTTTTTTTTTTTTTT
>NW_016820484.1:0-1308 GCF_001698545.2 Rhinopithecus bieti | reverse complement strand
AAAAAAAAAAAAAAAATTATATATATATAAAATTAGCCAAGCATGGTGGCGCATGCCTGTAATCCCAGCTACTTGGGAGGCTGAGGCAGGAGAATCGTTTGAACCCAGGAGGCAGAGGTTGCAGTGAGCTGAGATTGTGCCATTGCAGTCCAGACTGGGTAACGAGCGAAACTCAGTCTCAAAAAAAAAAAAAAAAAAGGAAAATAGGAACTTAAGCTGATATTTGCACACCAATAGCAGCATTATTCCCATAGACAAAAGTTAGAAACCAGCAATGTCCATCTAAGAATAAATAGATAGGACAGGCGCGGTGGCTCAGCACTTTGGGAGGCTGAGGCAGGCGGATCACTTGAGGTCAGGAGCTTGAGACCAGCCTGGCCAACATGGTGAAACCCCGTCTCTACTAAAAATACAAAAATTAGCCAAGCATGGTGGCACGCACCTGTAATCTCTGTTACTCGGGAGGCTGAGACAGAATTGCTTGAAACCGGGAGGCGGAGGTTGCAGTGAGCGGAGATTGAGCCACTGCACTCCAGCTTGGCAACAGAGCCAGCCTCTCTGTCAAAAAAAAAAAACAAAACAATGGATAAACAGTTGGCCTGGGTGGCAGCTCATGCCTATAGTTCCAGCACTTTGGGAGGCCAAGATGGGAGGATCGCTTAAGCCCAGGAGTTTGAGACCAGCCTGAGCAACATGGTGAGATCCTGTCTCTACGAAAAATATGCAAATTAGCCAGCTGAAGTGGGAGGAGGATCACTTGAGGCCTGGAAGCCCAGGTTGAAGTGAGCTGAGATTGCGCCACTGCATTCCATCCTGGGGGACAAAGCCAAAAGCTGCCTCAAAAACGAATGAATGGGACCGGCCACGGTGGTTCACGGCTGTAATCCCAGCACTTTGGGAAGCTGAGGCGGGTGGATCACCTGAAGTCAGGAGTTCAAGACCAGCCTGACCAACATGGTGAAACCCCGTCTCGGAGGGGCGCGGTGGCTCATGCCTGTAATCCCAGCACTTTGGGAGGCTGAGGCGGGCGGATCTTGTGGTCAGGAGATGGAGACCATCCTGGCTAACACGGTGAAACCCCGTCTCTACTAAAAATACAAAAAATTAGCCAGGCCTGGTGGCGGGTGCCTGTAGTCCCAGCTACTTGGGAGGCTGAGGCAGGAGAATGGTGTGAACCCGGGAGGCGGAGCTTGCAGTGAGCAGAGATCGCGCCACTGCACTCCAGCCTGGGCGACAGAGCGAGACGCGAGACTCCGTCTCAAAAAAAAAAAGAAAAGAAAGAAAGAAAAGAAAGAAAGAAAAGAAAGA
>NW_016820483.1:43486-45208 GCF_001698545.2 Rhinopithecus bieti | reverse complement strand
ATATATATAAAGTATATATAATAATATATATTTGCATTTATTATTATTATTATTACTATTATTATTATTATGGTTGCCGGGTGCAGTGCTTCACACCAGAAATCCCAGCACTTTGGGAGGCCGAGGCAGGCATATCACCTGAGGCCAGGAGTTCAAGACCCGCCTGGCCAATATGGTGAAATGTCATCTCTACTAAAAATACAAAAATTAGTTGGGCATGGTGGTGGGCAAATGTAATCCCAGTTACTCAGGAGACTGAGGCAGGAATAATCGCTTGAACCCAGGAGGCGGAGGTTGCAGTGAACCGAGATCGCGCCACTACTCCAGCCTGGGTGACAGAGTGAGACTCGGTCTCAAAGAATAAAAACAAAATAAAAATAATAATGATATAACCTGTGTGAAGAGAATAGAAGAGGACTATCAAGGAATAAAAATTTTTACCATGTTCCTAGAAGCTGGATAATTGATAGAGAAGTGGTAAATTATGAATTAAGTTGAAAGAAATCAAACTTAGAAGTATGTGAGGAAGGGACAAGGCTTAGGAAGATGCCTACCTACCCTGAAGAATTCCAGAGAAATTAGAGGCATGGAAATACCCGATACAAAGAAGGGGAAGAGTGAAACATGGAAACGAAGAGTCAAATCTGTCATCCAACTGATGGAAATTTCAGAAAGAGAGTATAGAAATAGCGCGTGAGAGAAAAGTGTCAGAAATTATAAGATACTTTATCTGAGCTAAATAATACAAGTCATCATATGGATAGAGTCCACAGAGTAGCCAGCATATTGAAAATAATTTCTTAGGTCTAGACATATTATTACAAAATTTTAGAACATCGAGGTTCAAGTAAATTTGCAACAGCCTCCAGAAATGAAATAGTAAAGCAAAACAAAACAAATCAAAACACAGGTAACCCATAAAGTAGCAAGAATGAAACTTGTTTCAGCAACACTGGAAACTAGAAGTCTATGGACCAAAGCCCATGGACCAGGGACCACACCTGAGAGAAAAAGGATATGCCATCTGTTTATGTACATATGTCCATGGGAAGTTCCATAGAAATTCAAAGTTCTGCTGGAAATTATATTCAACCTAGAATTCTTCTTTTTTTTTTTTTAAGATGGAGTCTTGCCCTTTTGCCCAGGCTGGAGTGCAATGGTGCAATCTCAGCTCCCTGCAACCTCCACTTCCCAGGTTCAAATGATTCTCCTGCCTCAGCCTCCCGAGTAGCTGTAATTACAGGTGCCCGTCATCATGCCTAGCTAATTTTTGTGTTTTTTCAGTAGAGACGGGTTTCACCATGTTGGTCAGGCTGGTCTCAAACTCCTGACCTCATGATCTGCCCACCTTGGCCTCCCAGAGTGCTGAGATTACAGGCGTGAGCCACTGCGTCCGGCCTCAACTTAGAATTCTATACTTGGCTAGCTTAGCCTAGGTGCTCTGCTAAAAAGCAAAGTTTGAGGCAGGGATTAAACTACTGATACTTTGCTTGGGAGGTATAACCCTAAGGTGATGAGCATGAGAAACCCAGCAAGTGAGGCAAGGGAAGATGTGAAGCATCACTGCACAGCCATCAATTCACAATGAGCCCCAAAGAACCATACTCAGCATGTGTGTGTGCTCAGTTCAAGGGTCTTTTCTGAAAGAGCTTCAAATGCCTATTAGGAACGTGAGCTAAACCATTAAAGGAGCATGGTGCTATCTCTTGTTTTTTTTTTTTT
>NW_016820483.1:34410-40207 GCF_001698545.2 Rhinopithecus bieti | reverse complement strand
CTGTCAAGGGGGCAATCTCAAAGCTCTTCCAACCTGTCACAGCATTATGTGCAAAGTCCATAAACTTTAGTTGATACTGAGAAGTTTCCACCATTTCTACTGTCAAGCCAGTCAATTCTCAGTCAACAGCAAACAACAGACTACCAGCATTATGTTTTCCATCTTTCCCTCCAAATCTACACATTCAATAGGCACATGATTTTCTTCCCAAGTGACTACAGGCAACATTTATAACAAATGTTTTGCCTCTGCTTAACAGGGATCTTCATCTTTTCAGCCTTCAATATGTTTCTTTGCCACCCACCAACCTACCATTCTGTCAAACTCACTCGTTTTAGATTTTGTTACTGTATGCCCTACCCACTGTATCAATTTCTGTTTTACTTAGTCAGCATCTGATTCTGCTGAAGTAACAACCCCCAAAATCTCAATGGCTTAAAGCAACTAGAGCTTATTTATTGCTACGTTATGTGATCATTGCATGTTGACTGGGGCCAACATTTTTTCTTTCTTATGGACCCACGCTAAGATGGGCTCTATCTTCTTACTTCTACAATGTGCCTGGAACTTTACATACTTCATCTTGTTTAATCTTCACAACAATTATTATCTGTGCTTTCTAGGAGAGAAAACTGAGTCATAGAGATATTAAGCAATTTTCCCAATGTCATGCGTCTAAGAAACAAATCAGTTAGGACTTGAATCTGGACAACGTGTTTCCCCCCAAGCTTACCCTATACCTTCGTAGGATATTTGTGAAGAGTCATGGTAAATGAATGGTGATAATAAAATTCACTGGGATGGGAGGGAAGGGTAAGGGTTTTTCTCAAAAACTGATCTGGGAAGAGAATGATAATTTCAGACTTAAAATTTTAATTAGTGACAGTATATAAAAGCAAAATTATGTTATGATGTTAAATAAACAGCTAAAAATTGGGTGAGAACAACATGTCTCTATTTTGGTAATTCCATTTACTCAACAAAATGCTTAAGGCATGATTCTTTTTTTTTTTTTTTTTTTTTTTTTGAGACGGAGTCTTGCTCTGTCGCCCAGGCTGGAGTGCAGTGGCCGGATCTCAGCTCACTGCAAGCTCCGCCTCCCGGGTTCACGCCCTTCTCCTGCCTCAGCCTCCGGAGTAGCTGGGACTACAGGCGCCCGCCACCTCGCCCGGCTAGTTTTTTGTACTTTTAGTAGAGACGGGGTTTCACCGTGTTAGCCAGGATAGTCTCGATCTCCCGACCTCGTGATCCGCCCGTCTCGGCCTCCCAAAGTGCTGGGATTACAGGCTTGAGCCACCGCGCCCGGCGGCATGATTCTTTAATTTAGTGCAGTACAGCTTGTATGTCTAGGGCCACTGTGAGTCCTGGAGTGCCTGGGATTATCTGAGTAGATTGGACACGAAGGTTTAATGGCCGTGAAGTAGGCAGTATTGCTTGATGCCGTAGGATTTGTGTGGGAGAGCTGAGGTAGACGCTCAACCCCAGGCAGCATTCTAGGTGGAAAAGAACCACTACAAATGGAAAAAGCTGGAGTCTTCTTACAGACTTTGCTCTGGAAGCTAAACAGAGTCTGGTGGAGAGGAGCCTTTTGAATGTAGCACTGAGTAGTGCATCCCTTTGTCCCTTGATGCAGGATGAGAGTTCAGTTGTCTGTCATCTAATCGAGCTCCAGGAAACTGGGAACCGAGAACAGAATATAGAGGACCATCGTGTTTTGAGGTTATGTGGAATTGTCTCTAACACTTGAGGACCATTTCCCAATCCAGCAAGTATCTGACGTGGCAGAAAAGCACACCAATGTCAGTGAGACTGTGAGGCAGGTAGCGACAGCTACAGCCAGAAGGGATGCCATCCACCTCATTAGTGTAGGACACAGATGATAACTCTCTCCCCCTTGCAAAACTTTCTTCACCTGGCTTTCAGGACGGCACACACACTCATCTAGTTTTCTTTTTTACTTCACTGCCTGTCCCCCAGTCTTTCCTGTCCCGGCAAATAGAAACTCCATTTGCTTAGGCCAAATATTTAGCCTACCCCTGACTCTTCTTTCTTACACTTACCACACACAATTCATTATTAAATGCTGTCAACTTTCCCTTCAAGCCATTTCCAGAATATGATCCCTTCTCCCACACTTCTTACTACAGCCACAGTGACCATGTCAATCTTCTGCTCAAAATTGTCAGAGCTGCATTATCTCACAGAGATGGTCCTACAAGATCAGATTCCTTGTCACCTATTTGATCTTATTTCCCATCATTCTCTCCATTTCTCACTGAGCTTCAGCTACACTGGCCACCTTGCTGCCCCTCAGACATACTGAGACTAGTGGCACCTTAAGATCTTTACATTTGTGCCCCCCTCTCCAACTTCCTGGAATATGTGGCTTGCTCTCTCACCTCCTTCAGGTCACAGCTGAAATGCCATCTTTATTAGAGAAATATGCTCTGACAGTACCATCTAAAATATCAGCCCTGCCACCATCCCCTCCTTGAATAACTCCCAATATCCCTCTCCTGCGTTATTTCTTACTATTACTTCTCTACAGCACTTATTATCATCTGAACATATTTGTTTATTGTCTGCCTTTTCACTAGAATGCAACCTCTAGGACAGAAAAGTTTTATTTGTTTCCTGAGAGTCTGGGATTGTTTTGGCACACAGTGAATACAAAGTAAATATTTACTGCATGAATTACTGACCTAACCCCATGTTGTGTGTGGAAAGAGACCAGCGAAGGAGAATGAGTCTTGGAAAGTTAGGCAAAAGAGGCCTTGGAAGGGCCACTGAGGAATCCAAATGGGACACAGTTGAGAGAACTTAAAAAAAAGCAGAAGGAATTGGAATTCTGGTGATTTCTCTGAAAAAGAGTTCCTACAAACCAGAGACTGCTGCTGTTTTTCAGGGGCCTGGGAAATGTGGTTCCAGTGTGATGAGTTTAAAGTTTGACATATTTTAAATAGTTTAGCAAAGGCATTCGTTTTATAGAAAAAGCTGGATATATGTGACTGTATATCTTGGGTAGGGGGTCAAAATGGGCAGAGAGCCATTATTTTGAATCTCAGGGAGAGAACAGACTTCGAGGCTTACCCTTCACCATACAATCAATGGCATCCTTCTACCCCCTGGTGGCCGCACAGCTAAACTGCATGAAGAGATAAAGTCTGAAGACGAGAAAACAAAACAATAATTTCAAGGTAATATCTTTCAAAGCCTATACCAGCCATACATGTGTGTGCAATGTATGTGTGTGTGTGTGCGTTTTCGCATAAATATCTCCCAAGGTTTCTTTTTCATGAAACATGCCCGTGCTGCCTTACTGTGAGTTCAGCATCAAAGGGGACCAGTTGAATGGAAGAAAGACATTATTACCCTGACAGCTATGTTTTGCTGTAAAACACACCCCCCAGTCCAGACCACAAACAAGCTCCTTTCATAGCTATCTGCAAGGTGTGTTTGTAGAACTGATATCTGTTGAAGCTGGAAGGTTTGTATAGGCAAGCTTAAAGTCTGGGATTCTACAACTTTATGATGATTCTTTCTCATTCTACCTCCTTCCAGTCTATGAGTCTGGGCATCCCAAACTTTCCCACTTCAGGCTTTCACTTGTTGGAAACATCTACATCCTCTTTGGATTCACTTCTATTTGCCCCATTTTAGTTCTGCAAAGCCCTATAACAAGTATTGTTGAAGAAAAAATACCAGAATAGATCCTGGACAGATGAAAAGAATTAATTTAGCATTGTATATCTGTTAGATGCAAGCTTGTGCAGATTTAGGTATGTGTAACATATCCAAATGTCTGTTCAACCCTTGGTTTGGAATTTTTAGTCCATGATATTAAAGGTGAAAAAAGTCCTATTCATTTTATAGATGAATTACGTGCAGTGAAATGATTACTTCAAGATCACATAGCGAATTGGAGGTAGAGCCAGGACTAGAATGCAGGCCTTCTTACACCTTACCAAATGCTGCTGTTAGTAGCAGAGAGACAAAGCTATGAGCGTCGACGAAGCTGACCCCAGTGAACAGTGCTCTCAGTGGTTTTGGATAGTTCAGCAAACCTCATTCAGCTCAGCAAACAAGAAACTAAACTTTATGACATCCTTAGTTTTGCTCTCTGCCTGGCTGCCTAGACCTACCAGTCATGATTTCCAGGGGATTCCAACTCCATGATATCTCTTACATTCATCAATTTTCTTCCTACTTCCACAGAAATTGCTGTGGTTCAGAAGAGTCATCTAGAAGAAACCCTGTTGCAAGTTCTATGCAGCACACATGTGCCAGCACACACACATACACACACACACACACACACATGCTCACATGCACAGAAACACACACACACACTACTCATAAGTATATGTAAAGAGCACGGCTGGTATTATATCCCAAGCATACCAAAAACAGTAGGCCCAGTGTGTATGACTGTTGTGCTTTTTTGGGGGGTAAGCTGTGATTCACAATGAATTCTATTTTACAATGATAATTTTAAGGGCTGGCACAGGATCTCTTTAGCTATGTATGTATACATTGTACATCTGTACATGAGAGAGCCACTTGCTACTTTTAAGAATATTGTTTTCTCTCTTCTTAAAACAAAGTATTATTTTAAATTACAGAAGAAATACTATTCATTAAGATTTAAAAGGTATACATCCTATAACCCAGTAATCCTACTTCTAAAGTGGATACATGGACCCAAGGAAGTTTGTACAAAGATATTCATAGCAGCATTGTCTTATAAGAGTAGAACGGTAGAAACTACCTAAATGTTCATCAATAGGAAAATGAATAAACTGTGTCCTATCCATACCGTAGATACAATATGGCAGCTAAACTCAACAAGATGAGTCTGTATATACTGACATGAAAAAAAAAAAAAATCCCCAAGGCATACTGTTCCATAAAAGGAGCAATCTGCAGAATCATATATATTATTTACAATTAAAAAGTATACATTGATGTATACATGTAAATGTGCAGAAAAGCCTGGAATCTTATGCATGAAAATGACAGTAGATTTTACCTCATGGGAGTACATGGGAAGGTGGAGGACAGAAAGAAGACAAGATGAAGGGCAAGGGGCATTTTAGGCTTTTGTTATACCATAATGCTTTGGGTGAAAACAATATCATGTATTGTGCAATTTAAATTAAGTATTAAAAAGTATTATATAATTGTTTATTTCAAATCATATAATACACAAAGTAAAAAGTGATATTTCATCTTTACTTTTCCATAATGTATTTATCCCTTCCCCTTTTGGTGGACACTTTAAAGTTGTTTTCATTTTTTAAATTTGTTATTACAAAGAAAATTCTTGCTTGCTTTTTTCTTTTTTTCACTCATGTTATTATTTCTGTAGTATAGATCTCTAATACTCTGGTCATGGAACGTAAGCACTTAAAAATTTGACAGATGCTGCCAAATTGCCCTCTAGAAAGAGTACGCTAATGATTCATAGAACATTAGTTTTGTCCATGTAAACTCCCTAGTTTACATTACCAAGCTTGCTACAATAGCAGTTGCACGCAGACGTTCTGATGGGACCTCAAGTCCAGATGACAGCTGGCTTCATTTCCTTCCCTCTGTCTGTTGACCATTGGTGGAACAAGTGCAATGTCTGACCAGATGACCCAATCAATAGAGGAAGCTGGGGTAGAGTGATAGGAGCTACTAGAAGACTAAATCTGCAGGAGCTATGAAACTCCGACAAATTAATGACCCATGGGCTACATGTGACCCACAGACATGTTTTTTTTTTTTTTTTTTTTTTTTTTTTTTTTTTTTTTTT
>NW_016820483.1:31697-34100 GCF_001698545.2 Rhinopithecus bieti | reverse complement strand
AGAAATAAAAGACCTTGACATTGACATCTTGGGCCTGAAGAAAAATGTTAGACTCACATGAAAGGATCAGAATATTACAAAAGCAAAACTAAAATTTTCCTGTTTCTATTTGTTTTTAAATTTCAAATTTCAAATTTCAAACATAATTTCTAATGTATGAATTATTAATACTGACATCAAAGCTTAAAAAATAAAGCTTAATTCTATTCATGACAGCTAATTTTTCTAATACCGTATATATTACCTACCTGCTCCCTATTGTCACACCCTTCCCCCTGCAATATGACTTGGCTGTTCTGGCATCTCACTTTATCTTTCATTATGTCTCTACCCAGTGCTGTATCAAGGAGAGTAGTCAGAATGGTCCTCTCTGGGTATAAACAATAAGAGGGTGCATTGTCTGGAGGGAATTTAAAGACAATAATAAAACTGATCAAGAGTTGCTCTGCTTTTAAAATGTTTTGGTATGAAATTATCTTATTTCACCTTCATTTTAATTGAGATTTGTATTGATAAATAGACTTTATGCAATTGTAAGAAATAATAGGGAGAGATCCTATGTATTTGTTTCCCAGTTCCCCCAGTGGTAACATTTTGCAAAACTGGAGCACAATGTCACAGCCAGGATATTGGCATTGATAAAATTTGATTTTATTCAGATTTCCCCGTTTTACTTGTACTCATTTGTGTGTATATTTAGTTCTACACAATTTTATGACGTCTAGGTTTGTGTATCCACCACCACAGCCAAGATACCGAACAGCTCCAACACAAGGATTCCTTGTGCTGCCCTTTTATAACCATACCAAATTCTCTCCTGCCTCCTGGTGAAGGAGGCTCCTCTCCCTTCATCATCTCTGTCCTCTGACATCCCCTAATCTTTTCTCCATTTTTAACTATTGGTTAAAAAATTTTATATAGATTAAATCATACAGTATGTATTATTCTGAGATTGGCTTTTTTTTTTTTTTTTTTGAAACAAGTTCTCACTCTATCTCCCAGGCTAGGGTGCAATGTCATGATCACAGCTCACTGCAGCCTGGACCTCCTGGTCTCAGGCGATCCTCCTGCCTCAGCCTTCGAAGTATCTGGAACCACAAGTTCACACCACCACACTGGCCACTTTTTAAATTTATCTTTTGGTAGGGATGGGGGTCTCCTTATGTTGCGCAGGTTGGTCTCAAACTCCTGGGTTCAAGTGATCCTCCTGCCTTGGCCTCCCAAAGTGCTGGAATTACAGGCCTGAGTCGCTGCACCTGGCTGAGATTGACTTTTATACTTAATTCCCTGGAGATTCATGCTATTTGTTGCACATATCAAGTGTTTTTTGTTTTGTTTTGTTTTGGTAGTATTATATGTATGTACCACAGCTTGTTAAGCCATTCATCCATTGAAGGATATCTGAGTGGCTTCTAGATTATTGCTATTACTTATAAAGCTGTTATGAACACCCATGTCTACGTTACTGGTCTATTTTTTTTATCACCATGTGCTGGAAATTCTGTCATCTACTGGAGTAGACTATTCCCATCAATCTGTTTCCTGCCTAGTACATCATGCTCTCTGCCACAATTGCTGCTGATACCATTATCAATACTGCTGCCGGTGTTAGTAGTATTGAAGCTTGGACAGTCTTCCCTGGATTGGAGAGTGGTAGAGAGACGAGAAGGCATCTGTAGCCCCAGCTCTGCCATTAAGAAAACGTGGGCTAATCCTTATCCAGACTCAAGTGTTTCTGCTTCTCTCTTCATCTGCACTCTTCTCCGCCTGTTGACTAATACTCTCCTTATTTTCTAATCCAAAATTCAGAGGGAACTAGTTTGCTTGGCTTAGCTAATGTACCTGCCGCCTTAGGGGTTTAAAATCCATGTATGGATGATCCATCACTGGGTCAGGTGCTCATGCCTAATGCAATATGTAGTCACTCCTAAGTAGAGCATCTGTTTCCCCAAGCTGAAGGGCAGGATTATTTGATCTGTGGGCTACGCGATTTCTGCTAACAGGAGATATTGAGTGGGCCGTGATTGCAATGTCCAGTATGCATGGACAATTCTCTAGGTAAACTAGATGCCCATCTTAATCATAAAGTAAGCAAAAAATAATAAAACACTCACAAAGTGTTGAATTTTTATAATAATGTTCTTCAAAAAATATGGTTGTAAAATAAACTTCAAGATAAGAAGATACAAAATAATCTGTAATCTAGTTAAAAGTTAGGTGATGTGTATCAAAAGGAATAATCTAGTTTTGGAAAATTGATGTATAGCCCTGCTTTCTTATAATAAAGAGATCACAAGTTTGGTTTACTGATAAGGATCCTCTGAGTCCAAGATGATAATATCATAATAGGTAAATGTGTTTTGTGTTTGATTGTTTATAACAGTAAAAAAAAAAAAAAAAAAA
>NW_016820483.1:14379-27553 GCF_001698545.2 Rhinopithecus bieti | reverse complement strand
AGCCTCCCAAGTAGCTGGGACTACAGGCGCCCGCCACCTCGCCCGGCTAGTTTTTTGTATTTTTTTTTAGTAGAGACGGGGTTTCACCATGTTAGCCAGGATGGTCTCGATCTCCTGACTTCGTGATCCGCCCGTCTTGGCCTCCCAAAGTGCTGGGATTACAGACTTGAGCCACCGCGCCTGGCCGATGTTAACTAATTCTTATCATTTTCTCCACATTTATCCTTACAGCTTTTTTTGTTCATATATTTATTCCTGTTAACTTCTCTAGCTGAAAGAGAACTTTATTATCTGAATGTAGTTCCCCATCACCTTAGGTACAAAATATTAGTGAAAAGCTGGTGTAAATGTAAGATTGTATTTTCATGTCATGCCATATTTCTAAATTTATTTTTTGCTAGCATTACATTTTTCCTATTTAAATGATGCTGTATAGAATATGAGCTAATCTGCCAATTACTATGATATTGCTTGCTGATAATATCAGTTTTTGTTGATAGCTATAAAGCATATTGCACGCTTGTCATCTAGCACACTAGTAAACAACTATTACTCTTTTTGGAAAGGATACACTGACAAATTCTTAAGTTAATGGCTTTAGCCCAACATTTTTAGTCAGTTAAAGAACAATAGCAATGGCAAAAACATTGACAATACAGTTCATGGTCCGGTTCTCCCATCTTACGGTACAGGTTCCTGAAACATACACAAAAAAGATTTTGAAATACCAGCAAAACATAAAAATTATCAGAGTATATATATACACATATACATTTTTCTCATGTTTTATTATCTTATTTCCTTCAACCTGTTACGTTTTCACATTTCATATCGGTCTGAAGGTATACTTGTTACTAGGTACAAAGCAATACTGTGGATAGTCTTTTCAGAATTTAATTAGAATTAAATAAGTATTTGATTAAAAAGTGCAGTTTGACTTTGCTAAAAGTTGGATTTTGTGTAAATCAGCTTAAGATCTCTTACCATCAGATGTGGTATCCCAAAAGCAGGAGCTGGCTGTGTGAAAGCCATATGCGCTCTTCTGGACCACTGCACAGGTCACTGCAAATAAAGTCACAGAATGAGGACACTTACAGACAAAGGGAAAGAGAACCAAGGTCAAAGTGTGTGAGTTCAGAGCTCTACAAGCCTTAAAAAAATAACAATACAAATAAAAAATAACAGAAAACAAAGCATTCAGCAAATAGATTGAAAAAAAAAATAAAAGCCTCTCATCTTTATTTAGCATCATGATTTTGACCCCACTGGATTCAGTTGGTTTTCTCACCATTGCCATTACCACTGGTGATTGTATTGCTGGAAAAATATCAGCCAAATCCTGTGCTTTGTACCATGGGAAGAATTCACACACAGAAATGCAGGAAATATTCCACTTTATAAACAGCTGCTGTGTGGAATCACAGATAAAGAGGCATGGGACTACTGAAAGAAACACAGTTGAGCTAAGAGCGGGGGTCTCAGTGGAAAGAAAGAACTGATGGAAATGCAAAGGGTGATGCTACCAAAGACAAGTAGCTCAAACTGCCTTTGAGTAGTGAAAGATCTTCGTCTTTTAAGTATTATTATAGATTATCTTTGAATGAGTAAATCAGAAGTCCTTTATACCCTGTTAGTATCCAACTTAAAGATCTATTGTTTATATACCTTCTCAAAATTCAAAGAAAATCACAATGACAAAGGCAAGTGAACTAGTGAGGAAGGATACTGATACTTACCAATATATTTATAAGCTTTTCCCAACTTAACCAAATGTGTTAAGGATTGTTCCACTATGCTTGCGGTCCACTGGTTGATGTTGTTATGATCATAATCTTCACCACCTAAAACCCCATCTACACACTAAAAGGGCACAGAGGGCAGTTAATTTAGTCAGTAAAATTGTTCAAAAAGAACAAGTTTTACACAAATTGCAGTGAAAAAATTATTGAAAACATAAAATATACTTACAGCTCAATAAGGCATCTTAGAAAATATACACTTGGTAAATATTGATTACGCACTGTCTCTAATTGCTTAAGAGTTTTGAAAGAGTTTCCACATGCATTATCTCACTCTGTGAGATACTATGGGCCGTATAAAGATAAATATGTCATGGTTTCTGTGTAAATAACTTAATCTAGCAGAGAAGCTAATAAAACATTCTAATATCTATAACACAAGGAAGACTAATGATAAATTATGTAATAAAATTGTGGTGGAGAAATTAAAAGGTGATATCAACTGGTTAACAAGTAGCTTTGAAATAGCTGGGATTTGAACTAGGGCTCACATGCTAGAAACAGGATTGGACTAATTTAAAAATGTAATTCTTATGCATAATAATTATATTCTCATTCACACTATGTGATTGTTTAGCTATGAAACAACTAGCAACCTGCCACTGAAAGTAAATAAAGATGTTCTAGAAAGATAAAGTCAAATATCATAATTTCCCATAGTGCTTAATTTCATCCACTTCTGACGCCTGATTAAAAGCACTGGCTCTAGTGTCACAATCCTAGGTTTTAAGGCCTACTTTGACACCTATCTGCTGTGTGACCTTTAGCAAGTGACTTAACCCCTTCAAATCCCTATTTTCCTAATCCTTATAGAAAGGATAACAGCATCATCTTATCAGGTTGCTGTTAGGATGAAATGAGACAATGAATACCAAGTGCTCAGGGACTAGCATAGAGTTAGCATATAAATAATGTTAACTATTATCATATTGCTGCTGTTATATTTTACATTTGAGTGACGAAAACTGGATAATAAAGCACTCATTTAATTCATTTTTAGACTCTAACACACACATGCAGTTTCATTTACTATAATTAGACTCATTTAATTCATTTTTAGAATCTAGCTTAATAATACACACATACACACACATGCAGCTTTATTTGCTATGATTAGACCACAGTAAATATTTATAAAGGCACTAATACAAAATCTTAAGTTGGATAGTATAAAATCTTCACTAATGATAAAATATAAAAAGAGAAATTAAATATTTTAGCAGGGTTGACAAAAGTAATGTGGCTCAAATTTTTCTCCTAGAAAGCTCAATAACATGAGAAAGTAGGAAGAGTAGTGGCTTAAGGATCAGGGGAATAGAATTTTAATTCTGGCTTTACCATTCCTAAGCTGGTGACCTTTGGACAGACCTATTCCTCTCTTGAGATCACCTTTCCTTAAGGATAAAGTAAGAGCACTCATTTTTCTTTCAGGTTATTTAGTAGGACCACTCCAAGTTTTGCTCTAAACAGCAGAAAACACCATGGGGTGTGGGTGCCACTGTAAATAGCCCTGCTAATTACTATTAATTAACATTTAGCCTAATTAATTACATTAACACGGAGGCCCATGAGACAATGAGGTCCTTAAACAGCTCTGTATTCTCAGTGCTAAACTTAGCACTTAGTAGGTATTCAACAAATGTTGTTGAAGCAATATTGACTTTGATATACTCGCTGGGTATCTTAAATACACTTTAGACTAAGTTCTAAGTTAATTACATTTGTAGCTCATTTTTTCTTTGACGATTTTATTGGGAAGCAATTTCTATTACTAACAATAAAGAGAATGTATGCATATTACTGATAAATGGGTGTCTCTGAGTTCAGAAGGAAAAACATATCAGCATAGGGGCTCAGAGCAAGAAATCAAAGGAAAGAGAATAAGATTAATAAGACAATAAGATCAGTAAGGAAATCAGAAATAACTGCTGAAATTATGTAATCATCTAGGAAGTGCTGAACTGTTTTAAAATGTTGCTCATTCTCAGGCATTTCCAATGCCTCAATGGAAATGTTTCAATGGCAAAAGAGGGTTGGTTCATGGGAAGAGGAAAGATAGACATTTAGCTGCAAGTAACCTGTAGCAAAGCTGAGTTTCTTTGTAGTCTCATATTTCATATAAAAATTCAAGAGAAGCTTGCTTTTGACTACATAATGCATCAGAGTTTGTTTTTATTTTAAAATGTTTTCAGTTAAATTACTTATATTACTTAACTCCCTCTCACAAATATTCAAGAAAAACTGATGTTCCAAAATGCATCCAGTGACTTCTAGCACCACCTAGCCACTGCCGAGTATGCATTTCCAGTTGAAAAAGCATGACTCTTTTAATTTGACATAATATTAAAGTAACAGGCATATGGTTTGAAAAATCCAGTGGAACAGAAAAGCTTAGAATGAAAAGAGTCTCCTTCCCACCCTTTCCTTTCCCATCTCCAGTCCCATTCCCCAGAGGAAACTCATCAGTGTACAACTGTTTTTATTTCTTCTGAGGGTTACTTATGTATCTCCAAATAATGTTTATGTCACTATTTCCTGATTTATGAATTACAGGCAACATCCATATAACTCCTACTATGATACATGAGAATTTGGTTCCCTCAGACCACCCGCCCCCTTCTCTCAATATAGTGAAATTACAATTTTTTAACTTAAGTCTATTTACACTGTTAGAAATATGTTTCTTTTCCACTCTAGATGTTTTCTTCCACACAGAGGACTGTTCTTTAATATTCCTGGCCTCTTTTCCTGTCAGTTATTCCTCCCCATGGAGGTGGAACGAGCTACCTGGTTGGTGGGTGATAACCATTGTTCTAACATCTCATTCGGGAGAGCCAGTCTCCCCAATGTGTTGAACTTGGGCTTTAGTTTCTCCTTCCCTCTCCACCCAAACAAATGAAAGGCACCAGCCTGAACAAGTGTTTCTCTCTGCTGACTCAAACTTTCTCTTGGATGACTCTTCCCAGGGCTGAACTGAATGGGAGTTAGCAAAACAAGCTACAATCACCAAACTAGTTTTTATCAGTAATAAAGGTGGTATTTTGTTCTCTTTCTATTGGCTCTTTTTTCTTTTCATTTGGTTCAGAACTTAAGGAAGAAGGCACTATTTAAATGGAATCCCAAATAACGCAGCATTCTTTCTTCTATGTTCCATCAACCAAGGACAATCTTTCCTGACTTTCCACTTTGAAAACTAAGATCACTCCCTTCTCATTACCTCCACTCCCTCTTCCACCTCCCAGTTTCCCTCATTTGTGCTTTTACATTGTAAAGGTATTAAAAACCTTTGCTTTCTACTTTTAATAATTAAATACTCCCAGGCTACACAGATAGAATGCATAATTCTGAAGTATTAAAATATGGCAGGATTTTCAGGTGCCTGTCTAGTCCTCTCAGACCTTGAATTAATTCTCACTGTGTAAGGCCAGACCTGGGTGTTAAAAAATACCTTTCCCATACCGTAGTCTGTATGTGATACCTCTAAAATAATGAGACTTCCCCTGCAGAATTAACTCCCAAAGACAATTTCTTTTCTATTTGCCTAAAAGGAGTTTCAAATATTTTTCTTAAAATTTTGATTTACTATCATATCAATGTTTAAAAGATGTTAAGTGATCATTTCTCCAATTATATTGGGCAAAAAAGTGTACATGCCCAAAGGCCGATATTTCTAGGGCTTTTGTTATCTATTTTACATAACATACATATATATTATACATATACTTTACATTATAAAAGTTGACATGTGTGCACATATATATACACATACATATACTTTTATAGCATTAACATTTAAAATCATGTTTGCCTTCTGGAATAAAAGTTATTTTATCCAAAAGACAGGGCATCAATTTTAAACCAGTTTTCTAGACTAAGAAAATCCTTAAGCATCTCTTTCAGAATAAGCCCCAAGATGCTGATAGCACACAACAAAACATAGAAGGACCCCTATAAAGAATTAGTGGACAAATATTTAAAATCTTGTTCTTGGCCTGGTGTGGTGGTTCACGCCTGTAATCCCAGCACTTTGGGAAGCCAAGGCAGGTGGATCACCTGAGGTCAGGAATTTGAACCCAGCCTGACCACCATGATGAAACCCCATCTCTGCTAAAAATACAAAAATTGGCCGGGTGTATTGGTGGGCGCCTGTAGCTACTCAGGAGGCTGAGACAGGAGAATTGCTTGAACCCGGGAGGTGGAGGTTGCAGTGAGCCAAGATCGTGCCACTGTTCTCCAGCATGGGCGATAGAGCAAGACTCCGTCTCAAAAAACAATAAAATAAAATAAAATAAAATAAAATAAAATAAAATAGCAAAATCTTGTTCTTTTAACAGTAAGGTTTCTAAGTTTGTACTGAAACTCAAAATATAGCTTTTAAAAGTCTCCACCAATGCAGCAAGCTTCAAGAGAAGCAAAATGTATGACTCACCTCTTTGACAATATTGTGGGCTTCCTCAGCATTGAAGCCAACCTAAAGGGGAAACAAAAGGTAAAGCTGCTTTCAACACGGGCTTGCAAATATGACGCTACACAGAATATCATAGGCTGGCCTAGACAGGTGTTAGTGACAGGAGACCACAGTGATACAGGGCATCGGGTCTCCAGAAGGGGCCAATCTTGCCCCTAAACACTTAAAAATACTGAATGCTTTCCCTACCTACCTCCCTGGAGATTGACTCATGAGGTCTGGGGCAGAGCCTGCAAGTCTATATATTTTTTTTAAAGTGCTTTATACTGGTGATTCTAATGAACATCCTAGATTAAGAATCATTGTATTGTAACACATAGGAAATAAGCAAGAGGTGGCTATGAAGATGTGTTATAAGAATATAGATATGGTTTCAGCTAAGTGAGAGAATGAAGTGGTTCATAAGAAGAGAATGCTTAATAGACTATTTTCAATTTTGTTTTAACTTATGCTAGGCAAAATTTATACGCAAAATTCCTTTCCCAAATTAAAGACTATGAAAATACTTGATAACTCAAGATTAATATCACTTTAGTACTATACAGTGGTCTGACAACTTAAGTCTTTTCTTTGGAGTCCCCATCAATAACAGGAAGATGACAACTGACATCATGGGGTTCTGGTGAGGGTTGGGAAAGCCTGAGTCAGTAAGCAAGGGTTCGTAATCCATAAAGCACCTCCTTCCAGCCCACCCAGGCAAGCATTACCGGGAGCGGGAGTGGCAGTGCCACCAGGACCCCGAGACCCCGAGCCATGGGGGCTGCAGCACCTGCACTGAGGAAGCCAAGGGACAGAGGAAGCAGCGGGAAGACCCGTTTTCGAGGCCCGCCCGGTAGGAGGGCGGCGCCTGTCACCCCATGCCCACTCCTCGCACCCGAGTCAGGCCTCGTCCTCCCAACCCTGCCCCGACCCCACCGTCTGATCCGCGCGCTCCTGGCCACCCCTGCCACCCCGAATCTCAGGACTTCGGGGTGGGGAGAACGGGTCGGGCGGGGCGGATCCCTGGCCCAGCGGAGAGGACCCGGGCTCGGAGGACGCCGCACCCCAACTCTTGGGGCCGCCCTCGCTGGGAAACCACTCGGCAAGAGCCCCGCGCAGAGGAAGGCAGGAGTGGGGGGCGCTCCCAGGTAGCCAAGGGGCGGTACCTCGTCGCAGTGGCGATGGTACTCCTCCATGGTAGAGCCGGCTCTCCCTGGGGGCGGAGCGACGCGCCGGTGGAGCACCGCGGCCGCGCACTGGCCTCCGGGGAGGCCCCACCCCCGTTTATGGCCTAGGGCCTTTCCCTACGCATTCCCCGCCTTTGTGTCGCAGTGGCGTCACCTGGCAGCGCTGGGCGGGCTCTGGGCAACGCCAGGCGTCACTTCAGGCCATGCACTTCTTCCTTGCTTCCTCTGCCCTTTCTGGAAAAGTTAATTTCGGGGTAAATCAGTCACTTTGATTTGTCCACTTACTAGCTATGTTACTTGGAAAAATTCACCTCCCACAGCTTCGGTTTTCTCATATGGAAACTTACCATCATACCTATTTCACTACTGGTTGTAAGGATCAGATGAGATGCTGTATACACGGCTCCTAAAGTAGATGCTTCTCAACAAGAGAACAATGGCTACATTTTAAAATAAATGTAGTAATTTTAAATTAGTAATTTTAAAATAAATTACTAATTTCCAGCTGATCCTAGACACTTCCTCAAAACCTCACAATAAGTCAGAAGAGTTAATTCTTCCATCACTGCTTTTATCAAGATGAAACTGAGGTATAGAGAATTTAATTTGCCCAAGGTCATACATCCAGCAGGGTGTAGAAAAGGGACTTGAGCTCAAGTAGTCTGATAGCAGAGCCCAAGCTCTTAACCACTGTATTACTTTCCTATTGCTACTGTAACAAATTACCATAAATGTAGTGCCTTAAGGCAGCACAGACCTGTTCTCTTACAGTTCTGTTACCAGTGGAGGGTGTCCAGGTTCTTGGCGCTTTGGACAAAGAATTGGACAAAACGCACAAACAAAGCAAGGAAAGAATGAAGCAACAAAAGCAGTGATGTATCGAAAACGAAAGTACACTCCACAGGGTGGGAGTGGGCAGAGAAGCCGCTCAAGGGCCGGTATCCAGAATCTTCTCTGGTTCAAATACCCCCTAGAGGTTTCCCATTGGCCACTTGGTGTGCACCCCATGTAAATGAAGTAGTGGCCCACAATCAGAGGCTGAAGTGAAGTTACAAAGGCCACACTCTTATGCAAACATCTGATTGGTTGCAAGAAAGCAACCATCAGAGGCTAAAATGAAATTACAAAGTTGCACTTCTATTCAAAGACTTGGCCCATAATCAGTTTGACTGGTTGCAGACAGCAACCAATCAGAGGCTGAAGTTACAAAGTTACACTCCTATGCAAATGTCTGATTGGTTGCAAAAGCAATTTGCAAATGTCTAATTGGTTGCAAAAGCAACCAATCAGAGGTAGTTTAAATTTCCCATCTGCCCCGCAGAAAAGGTGGGGTTTGCAAAGGGAATAGCCTCTGGTCCTTTTGTTACTTAGGCATAGAAGGTTAGGGTTTTCCTTTTATTTTATTTTATTTTTTTGGGGACGGAGTTTCTCTCTTGTTGCCCAGGTTGGAGTGCAATGACGTAATCTCGGCTCACCCACCGCAACCTCCGCCTCCCAGTTTCAAGCAATTCTCCTGCCTCAGCCTTCTGAGTAGCTGAGATTACAGGGATGCACCACCACGCCCAGCTAATTTTGTATTTTTAGTAGAGACGGGGTTTCTCCATGTTGGTCAGGTTGGTCTCGAACTCCCGACTTCATCAACCTCAGGTGATCTGCCTGCCTCAGCCTCCCAAAGTTCTGAGATTACAGGCATGAGTCACTGCGCCCGGCCAGGGTTTTCCTTTCAATTTAGTTCTAGGAAGTCAGCGTGAAACAGTTTTAAGTTCCCTGCCTCCTGACCCTATTCTCCTGCCTCAGTTCTGGAGGTCAGAAGTCTAAAATGGGCCCATAGAGCTGCATGCCTTCTGGAGGCTCCAGGACAGACTCTATTTCTTTGCCTTTTCCAGCTTCTAGAGACTGCCTGCATTCCTTGGCTCATGACCCCTTACTCCAAATTCAAAGCCAGTAGTATCTTTTCTCCTGTCTTGCCTCTGCTTCAAAGGAGAAGTGAGGCATCTTTACAAAGGAGAGATGTATACCTCTTGCCCTCTTGTTTCCCTCTCAAGACCCTTAACTTAATCACATACGCCATGTGTCTTTTGCACTCTGTATCATATTCACAGATGCTCAGAATTCAGATGTGGACAACTTTGAGGGGGAGCATTATTCAGCCAACCACAACACTTTTCTATTTTGCTCCCCAGAAGGAAAGTTGGAAGCCATTAGTCTTCTAGTCCAACTCCCTTATTTTACAAATAAAACTGAAGGTGAAAAGGTAAAGTAACTTCTATAGGACACATAGGTGTTACCTGGACTCCTGGGCTTCTGAATCTCAGGCTCTTATTTTATGAACTTAGAACCAAACAGGGCTGTTTACTTGACAATATGGTGTTTGTTATTGGTTCTCCTAAGTTGTGGATCATGCAGGGTTACTGCAGAAAAGTGACTGTAATCATAGAGGAAGTGCATCCTCTTTACTCGGGAGGCTGAGGCAGGAGAATGGCGTAAACCCGGGAGGTGGAGCTTGCAGTGAGCTGAGATCTGGCCACTGCACTCCAGCCTGGGTGACAGAGCGAGACTCCGTCTCAAAAAAAAAAAAAAAAGAAAAGAAAAAAATTTCTTTTTACCAAAGTTTTCATCCTATGAGCAACTCCAGCAGTCTATTCATGAGAAGGATTTGTAGTGTCTTTGTGAACATAATCAGTTTTATTTCCCTAAAGAACTGTTTCTATGCCTGGGTGGGTTAAATCCTTAAGTTACCCAATCTTAATACTGCAAGGGCTGCACCAGCACATCTTAAGTTTGTGTTATGTGATCATTCATGATGCATATAAAGTGAGATGAAGAAGTGTTGTTCCAGTTATCATTCCTGTGTAATAAATTACCCCAGAATTTAGCAGTTTATTTACTGTATTATGCTCATGGATTCTTTTGATCAGAAATTTGAACAAGGCACAGCAGAAATAATTTGCCTCTGCTCTGTGATGTCTGGGGCCTCAGGTGGGGAGACTCAAAGACTGGAGGAAATTCAATAGTGGGGACCAGAATCATCTGAAGACTTGTTCATTCACATGTCTGATATCTGGGCTTGGATGAATCAAATATTAGCACTGCCAACTGGAGCAACAATACATGGCCCCAACGAGTGGATTGGCCTCTTACCATCATGGCAGTCTTAGGGTAGCCAGATATCTTACATAGCAACTCAAGGCTCCAAGCATGAGTGTTCCATGGAGCATGGCAGAAGATATGTCACCTTTTATCACCTAGTGTCACAAGTTACACAGCGGCCCTTCTACCATACCCCAATCATTGAAACATTCACTGAGATTCAAGGGGAGGGGACACAGAATTCACTTCTCAATGGGAGAAGTGTCAAATAATTTGGGGGTCATGCTTTAAAACTACAAGTGGGTTTATTAACTAACATCCTGTGGTTGTAAGTAACAGAAGACCCAAATAGGATGAGCTGAAATAATGACATTTATTTTCTTATATAACCAGACTGATATGGTTTGGATCTGTGTCCCCAGCAAATCTCATGTTGAATTGTAATCCCTAGTGTTGGAGGTGGAGCCTGGTGGGAGGTGATTGGATCATGGGGCAGATTTCTCATGAATAGGGTAGCACCATCCCCTCAGTGCTGTTCTTGTGATAGTAAGTGAGTGAGTTATTATGAGATCTGGCTGCTTAAAAGTGTGTAGCACCTCCCCCCTTTCTCTCTTCTTCCTGCTCCAGCCATGTTATATGTGCCCGCTTCCCCTTCACCTTCCACTGTGATTGTAAGTTTCCTGAGGCCTCCCCAGAAGCAGGAGTCACTCTGCTTCCTGTGCAGCTTGCAGAACCACAAGCCAATTAAACCTCTTTTCTTTATGTATTATCCAGTCTTAGGTATTTCTCATTGCTGTAAAGCAATGAGAGAACAGACTAATACATATACAGAGGCAGAGATATTCCAGGTTCATTTAGTTGCTCAACAAATTTTGGGGGCTTCTGTGCTTTTCATCTTTCCATGCCAATATCCTCAGCATATCAGCAACATTTAGCCTCATGGTCATACATGGCCGCATTAGTTCTGGTATCGCTAGGAACAAAGATATCACGTTCAGTGAATAAGATGAGCATTTTCTGGGGTTGATCGGGTTTTCTAAAGAAAGCAAATCTTTATTTCAAGTCCTCAGGAATTTTCTCCACAGGTTCCATTGGCCAAGATTGGGCCACGTGACTCCCCACTAGGCAAAACATATGGGACAACAAATGTTGGTTTTTTCATTCTGTATGGTGAAAAGTGAGTTCTGCCAGCAAGAAAAAGAAATTGATGTAAAACAAATGTTGGTAGGTCAGTCCTTTCCAAACTTTTCCATGCTATGGCCCACATAGAGGATAATATTTATATGGCACATTGAGGTAAACTGGAGGGGCTTTGTGGGCATCTGTATGGGGCTTGGTGAAAAAATATTTTCTTTACATTATGTACTTATATAAAAAAAATAGAAAGGGTGTTAAAATTGAATTTGTAAAAGCTTCCAAATAAAATCTCTTTCAATGCTTTAGTGAGACCCTCAATCTTGCTTTCACCCATATAATATTTTATATCTGGCTCTATGCATTGAATAGCCATAAGCAATTCCTGTGAATGAATTTTTAATAATGATTTTTCCCTAAATCTGAATAAATTATATTGTTGGGAAAGATTCCCCATAGAAGTAGCTGATAAAAAACATTTGGACCCACTTTACAAACCACTAAAATTATATTTAAAGGCTTCTGTAATGGTAGACTATGTAATTAGGACCATCTCTTTCACTGATAATTACAAAGGTTGGACAAAATGCAATAGACATTTGCTCAAGGGAATTGGATTTTTAACAAGATGGGGAAGAATTATGGATCTAAGACATAGAATAATAAAACCCAGAAAGATGAGCATAGCATTTGGGATGAGCATGGCATTTATCTCAAGGTGAGAAGATGCTAAGCCTTTTGCTTATGGGCCAAGGGGTAAAATAATCAGACTGCATGGCCTGCCAAGGAAGATGATGCTGGTAAACAGTCTTGCTTTGGGTTGAAACCCCATGGATTAAACCCTGGGAGTGAAACACTCAAACTTGATCTTGCAGACTGAATCTCAGTTTTAAATTACCCAAACCTCTGAAATTGAATTAAGGTGATCTGGAATTGCTAATGCCTCTAGCCAACTTCTAGAAGCAAATGTAAATTCTCTCTGAAGGAAGAAAACATTATCTTAGGTCTCAAATCAGACATATGATTTTTTGCATACATCAAGTGGACAATAAAACATAACTAGACACGTAACGAGACAAGAGAACATTATCTTAAATCAACAGACAATGGAAACAGCCTAACCAGGGATGAAGATGATGGAGTTATCAGAAATAGACTTTAAAATAACTATGCTTACTATATTAAAAGACATAAAAGACAAGGTTGAGAATTTCATCCAAGAACTTGAAATTATAAAAAGTATACAAATGGAATTTCTAGAAGTGGAAAGTACAATAACCAATTTTTAAAAAAGAACAAAGAATCGGTTCTATAGTGGTTCCGACAAAGCTGAAGATTTAGTGAAGCTTAAAAAATTGGACAGAATAGACCGGGTGCGGTGGCTCATGCCTGTAATCCCAGTACTTTGGGAGGCCGAGGTGGGCAGATCACGAAGTTAAGAGATGGAGACCATCCTGGCTAACACGGTGAAACCCCGTCTCTACTAAAAACACACACAAAAAAAAAAAAAAAAAAAA
>NW_016820483.1:9727-13823 GCF_001698545.2 Rhinopithecus bieti | reverse complement strand
TATATATATATATATTAGATCTAGTCCTGAATCCAGACTTTCTAGTGTTAAATTCATGTTCTTCATTTCATATTTATAACTCTTATATTTTCCCTATCTGTGCTTTCTAAAGCTATAATAAAACACCAGGTGACTCCACAATCTTTATAAGAAACTTTGTTGCTATAGAGATTAAGTGCTACAGCCCCTTGACCTCCAGTGCCTTGCCCTCTACCAGCATTACATCCTCTGGTGATCAAGTGAGTAATCATTATGCCACATCATGGTCATGAATTACATATGCCCTATTTCTTCCCAGTAAGAAGATTATCCATGTGCTCCTTTAAGTATATGAACAACCAATTCTCAGAATTTCGTTTTGAGTATGTGTGTATATAAAGAGATTTATTTTAAGATATTTATGAGTCCCTTATATTTTCCTTTTTTTGAACTGTTTTTTCCTATCCCTTTCCCATTTTCGGACTGTGCTCTTAATCTTTTATCTTGTTGATTTTTGAGAACTTTTTATAAAAAACAAATTATCCTTGTGTTTGTGATAAGTTGCACATTCTTTCTCCCAGTTTTTCCTCTTTTTATTTTGCTTAAGATAATTTTTGCCATACACACTTTTAAAATATTAATATCATTAATTTTATCAAAAAATACTTCTTCTAAGTAATTGGCTGACACAATTGTAGAAGCTTGACAAGTCCAAAATCTCATGAGGTAGACCAAACAGGCTGGAGGCTCAGGAAAAGGTTACAGTTAGACTCCAGAAGCAGCCTGATACAGAACCAGGAAGCACCAATGTTACAGATAAAGCCTGAAGACTATCTGCTGGAGAATTCCCTTTTGCTCTGGGGAGGTCAGCTTTCCGTTCTAGTCAGGCCTTCAACTGATTAAATAAGGCTCACCCACATTATGGAAGGCAATCTGCTTTACTGAAAGTCTAGTGATTTAAATGTAAAGTCAGCCAAAACATCCTCACAGAAACATCCACAATAATGTTTGACCAAATATCTGGGCATTGTGGCTCAGCCAAGTTGACACATAAAATTAGCCATCACAGGCTACTTCTGGTACCAGTTACTGTATCAATCAAGTTGTCAAGAAGAAGCAGATGGCACACTAAAGTTGGCATAAATTGAAGAGTGCTCATTTACAAAGATGTGGGCAGGTGAACTAACGGCAAGTGCATGGGGCTAACAATAGTGAAGCTGTCGCTACTCCTAAGCTGTGAAGTTTGAGGGGAAAGAGGATTAAACAGTCATGTTGACAAGTCCACTTTAAGAGGAAAAATGATCTTTTGTCAAGGGATATAACAAGCCTGAGGTGGCCTCCACAAAGGGAACCCAGGGAATAATTATCCTGACCCTTTCTCCTTCCCTCTGATCCCTTATTGCTGTTTCTCATTAGCTGAACCCAACTGTAAACTAGAGGGCATGGGAACGACTATAATCCATATAGGTCAGTTTCCCAAAGCATGAAGGAGTGTGGACTGTGTATGTGGAGAGACAGAGAATATTTAGCACAGATCTTAAGCCACAGGTCCAAGAATCCCTATGATCCCCAAGCAAAATGAATAAAAAACTGTATTTTGGCACCTCACAATAAAATGGCTGAAAACCAAAGGAAAGAGAAAAATTGTAAAGTATCACTGCCTCACCCCAAAAAGACAAATTACCTTCAAAAGTGAAACAAGAATATTCAAATCTGACTTCTCATAGAAACAGTGGAAACTCAAGGACAATGTATTTTTAAATTGATACCCCATAATTTTACATATTTATGGGGTGCACAATGACATTTTGATAAATGCATAAAGTGTGTCATGATCAAATCAGGATATTTAGGATGTCCATCACCTTGCACATTTATCATCTCATTGTGTTGTTTTGGGCTATTCTTGCATTGCTATAAAAAATACCTGACCAGGCGCAGTGGCTCATGCATATAATCCCAGCACTTTGGGAGGCCAAGGTGGGCTGATCACCTGAGGTTGGGAGTTCGAGACCAGCCTGACCAACATGGAGAAACTCCGTCTCTACTAAAAAATACAAAATTAGCTGGGCATGGTGGTGCATGCCTGTAATCCCAGCTACTTGGGAGGCTGAGGCAGGAGAATCACTTGAACCTGGGAGGTGGAGGTTGCAGTGAGCCAAGATTGCGCCATTGGACTCCAGCCTGAGCAACAACAGCAAAACTCTGTCTCGAAAACAAAAAAAAAAAAAAAGAAAGAAAGAAAAAAGAAAAGAAATATCTGAGGCTGAGGCTGGGTAATTTATAAACAAAAGAGGTTTTAATTGGCTCGTAGTTTCAGAGGCTGTACAAGCATGACACTGGCATCTGCTTGGTTTCTGGGGAAGCCTCAGGAAACTTTTACTCATGGTGGAAGGTGAAGCAGGAGCAGGCACATCACATGGCCAGAGTAGAGAAAAATGGGAGAGAGGTGGCACACACTTTTAAACAAACAGATCTCATGTGAATTCACACACTATCCTGAGGACAGCACCAAGCCATGAGAGATTTGCCTCCATGATGCAAACATTTTCCACCAGGCCCCATATACAACATTGCGGATTACATTTCAACATGAGATTTAGAGTGGACAACATCCAAACTGTATCATTTTACCCTTGGCCCCTCAAATCTCATGTTTTTCTCACATTGCAAAATACAGTTATCCCCTGCCAGTAGTCCCCCAAAAGTATCAACTCCTTTCAGCCTCACTCAAAAAAGTCCCAAGTTCAAAGTCTCATCTGAGATAAGGCAAGTATCTTCCATCTATGAGCCTGTAAAATCAAAAACTAGTTGTTTACTTCCAAGATACAGTGGAAGTACAGGCATAGGGTAAACATTCCTGTTCCAAAAGGGAGAAATCAACCAAAAGAAAGATGAGCCCCATTCAAGTCTGAAACAAAGCAGGACACTCATTAAATCTTAAAACTCCAGAATAATCTCCTTTGACTCCATGTCCCACAATCCAGAGCATGCTGATGTAAGGGGTGGGTTCCCAAGACCTTGGGCAGCTTTGCGCCCGTGGATTTTCCACGCTGAAATTGCAAGCTGTTAGTGGGTCTTCCGTTCTGGGGTCTGGAGGATGGTGGTCCCCTTTCCACAGCTCCACAAACCAGTTCCCCAGTGTGGACTCTGTGTGGGGTCTCCAACCCCACATTTCCCCTCCTCACTTTCCTAGTACAGGTTCTCTGTAGGGTCTCTGCCCATGCAGCAGGCTTCTGCCTGGATTCCTAGGCTTTTCCATACATCCTCTGAAAGCTGGGTGCAGGCTGCCAAACCTCCTTAACTCTTGCACTCTGCATGCCTGCAGGCTTAGCACCATATGGCAGCTGCCTAGGTTATGGCTTGCACCCTCTGGAGCTTGTGGTCCAAGTTGTACTTAAAACTCTTTGAGCCAAAGCAGGAGTTTGGGCAGCTGGGATGCGGGGAGCAGTGTCCTGAAGCTGTGCAGGGTAATGAGGCCATGGGCCTGGCCCAGGAACCATTTTTTCCTCCTGGGTCTCTGAACCTGTGATGGGAGAGGTTGCCTCAAAGATCTCTGAAATGACTTTTTTTTCCCCCATTGTCTTGACTATTAGCACCTGGTTTTTTTGTCATGCAAATATCTCTAGAAAGTGATTGCTCCGTTGCTGGCTTGGATTCTTCTCCTGAATCTTTAGGGCTTGCTAGATAGAAGATCATGTCATCTTCAAAGGGGAACAATTTGACTTCTTCTTTTCCAATTTGGATGCCTTTTGTTCCTTTATCTTGCCTAATTGCTCTGGCTAGGACTTTCAGTAATAGAGTGGTGAAAGTGGGCATCCTAGACAATGTATTTTGACACCTTCAAAACACTGAAAGAAAATACTCTGAATTTAGAATGTTTATACAGCAAAAAATCCTTCAAAATAAAGATGAAATAACAAAATTAAGGCCAATAAAAATGAAATTAGTTGCCAGCAGTACATTTCAAGAAATGCAAAAATTTATACCTTTGGCAAAATACAAACTAATTTTAGTAGAAATTTGGATGATGTAGGAAGAAATGAAGAGTAATTACAGGGCTACATTTAATGATTATGAACTCTATAAAACAATGATAATAATATCTGTGGAATTT
>NW_016820483.1:6055-9450 GCF_001698545.2 Rhinopithecus bieti | reverse complement strand
AATACTCAGTTAACCCAAAAGAAGGCAAAGGAGAGAAAAAAAGAACATAGTAAAAGCGAGATAAATATATAAAAATAATAAAATGATAGATTTAACTCTAAATATATCTTATTTATAATAAATGTAAGTAGATCATACATTCCACTTAAATAACCAAGGACAGAACAAAACACACTCCATTTATATGCTGACTATAAAAGTCACATAAAATATCAAGGATACAGAAAATTTGAAGTAAAAGGATGCAAAATGCAACATTATTTAATGCTGACATATATGTTTTAATCTCAAATAAAGTAAGTTTTAAGGCAAAAGACGTTACTAGAGGAAAAGAGACGTGTTTTATAATGGTAAGAATCAATTCACTGAGTGGACATAGGAGTCCAAAATGTTATGCACTTAAATATGCGAAATAAAAATGAATACGGGTTAAAAGATGAAAAAGATAGATTCACAGTTGTGTGGAAGATTTTAATGTTCCTCTCAATAGATGACAGAATAAGCTAGAAAAAAGTACATTAGAAAAGATAAAGGAAATTTGTTCAATATGATTAACACATTTTATAATTGATGTGTGTAGAACTCTGAATACAACAACTGCAGAACACATATTCTTTTGAAGTACAAGAAGTACTTTATGTGAACTAGATTATCTTGCTTGAGGAATTTAATCATTACTTTTATGAACAATGATTGTAATATGGTGATAGATAATTTGTCTATTTGTTTTGTAGCTGGCAGTCCTTCAATTTCAAACCATAGAGAAACACATACTCTCATAAGAAAACGTTCCGGGAATTGGAAAGTATTTATTTTGCTTCAAAACGATTCATCTTTGAGAACCAGAGTTTATTGATCGAGTCACAACATACCACTTTGGGAGTGAAAAACTTTCTGGATTTGAATAAGATACTTAAAGTCAGTTATTAATGTTGTCACCAGTAGGCCATGATATAAGTATTCATAGAACTCTCTAATTTAAAATGCTAACTGTACTTCCCTACAGGCTCTGTTGTAGGTATCTTCTTCCATCATTCTTTTGTTTCTAGGATGTAAGCCACTGTAGTCAAGACTCTCACATAGTACTATTTCAAGGCCTTTGTAACATCTGGTCCCAGTATGACAAAATGAATTTTCTTCCATAGCACAAGCCATTATTACAAAAGAAAATTGCAAGGTAACACTTTTTTTAATTACCAGAACTAATTATCAAAATAGAATACTAATTTTAAATTACCTTACTTAGGATGAACATAGATCTACAATGGGGCAGGGAATAGAAGATATAAATGGAGCAGGAAGTTACTGTGCTGAGATATCCTTTCTTTCATTTCCAAGGAATTGATCACTAATGTAGATGTGTGAGGAGAAATGTACTGACAATGAGGATTGCTATGCTGTAATAGTAGTCTTTGGAGAATTGAAAGGAATAGGATTTTAACACTGGCTGCAAATCAGAAGCATAGGATGAGGTGTTAAAAAATTTCTTTGCTAGACCCCACCCCCCTGAGATTCTGATTTAATTGTTCTGGAATCAAAACTGGCATCAGTAGTTTTTCAGAAGCTTCCCCAGTTGGGTGATTATAACATGAAGTCAGTCAGGGTTGAGAAACCTTGGTGCAAAATCTTTTTTTCCCCTTCAGATGTCATTACAACAAGGTAAATTCACTTTTGCTGGACAGGCTTAAACAGTTCTGCTGGACATTAGAACAATACATTTGCTACTTCTTGGGAATGTTTTTGTGTGCTATGGGTTTGTCATTTATTCATTCATTCATTCAACAAAGGATTACTTAGCACCCTCTATTGCCAAACATTGTATTAGAGAAGCAGTCCTTAACCAGGGCAGATTTTTACTCTCGCCCCCACCTCCACCCCAGGGAGATTTGGCAATGCCTGGAGACATTTTTGATTGTCATAAGTAGGGTGAGACCTACTGGCTTATAGTAGTTAGAGGCCACGGATGCTGCCAAACTTCTTACAATGCACATGACTGTCCCCCACAGTAAGTTATTTGCCATAAAATGTCAATAATGCTGAGGTTAAGAAATTCTGTGTTAGAAGATGGGAATGAACAAGTAAGATTGCCCATCTCTATGGAGTTTATGATCTATTTGGAAAGGCAGACAATACACAAGCACTATATATATATCATATATATATCACATATATTTATCATATGTAGATATATATATGATATGTATATAATCTGTATTATATGACAGAGCAGGAACATCACTCCTCATTCTAAAGTTCACTTAATAAAAAACTGCCTAAATCCAAAGGGCATCAGCCTAATGGCTAAGGTCAGCATGACCATAAACCACAAATAACATCTCCAACCAGAAACATTCCAAACTCCTCCCCGACCATAGACACATGCTAGCCCCGAGATCATCTCCCTTTGGCCAGGAAGATGCCAGCTTCAAAATAATCCCCTTCAGCTGGAAAGATGTCTGTCCCAAAGTAAACTCCCTTCCTCCTAAAGACATTCCAACTCTGTCATAAAACCTCTCCCTCACACTGAAACATTCCAAGCTAGTGATAAGTCCCCTCACCCTAAAACAAATATATTCTCAGTCTGTAAGAGAAAGTGCTCCTGACCAAAAAAAAATTGGTCAGAAGCCCCTTTCAGGTTTTATCTAAAGTAAACGTGTCTTTAACTGTCAAGCTGTGTTTCATGTTTCTTTCCTCTTTCTTTAACTCTTACATTATATGTGTGTGTACGTATATATATATATACACACACGACATGAGGTAGCTGTGTTATAAAGAAGACATAAGAAAAGTAAGGAAATAGAGAGTGACTAGGGTGAGGCTACTATAGATAAGATGAAGAGGGAAGAGTTCTCTGAGAAAATGACATTTAGACAATCACTCAAATAATGTAAAGAAGTTAGACAAGAATATGAAAGTTACATTAGAAGTTAGATTTGAAGTTTGATGTTAGATGAGAGAGGACAATGAATTTTCTCAGAGTGTGGGGAAGGAAATAAATTAGAAAAATATGGCAAAATCTCAGGCAACTCAATTGGGTTTTGTGGTCATAATTTTAAAATGAAATCAATCATAGATGTTGCAGCCTCTGGCCATGTTCAGCTCTTGGAAGCATATGCAGAAGAGTAGGGTTAACCCGGATTGGGGCTTTTCCAAGTGATTTTGATAGAGGAAGAGAGAATCATGGCCTTTGAAGGCATTTTCAGGGGAGTGATTGGTCTGATAGATTGTGGATTCTAAGCTCGGTAAGTAGTGATGGACAGCAAAAATGTGATAGGATCATTGAACACTAGGTCCAAATGGTGTCAGATAATTACTGTGGTGAAGGTTCTAGAAAAAGTGAGATGGAAGGAAAGAGAGTTGGGGTCAGAAAGTCGGATGATTAAACATGAAGTGTG
>NW_016820483.1:0-3094 GCF_001698545.2 Rhinopithecus bieti | reverse complement strand
TGAGCCACTGCATCTGGATGAACATAAAATATTTTTGAAGCCAACATCTAAGCAGGAGTGAGAATTTCTCTTGTTCTTGGTGCCTCTTTTACATCCTACTGCGGACATTGTAGCCAGGAGAGTGGTACAAGAAGCTTTGTATTATCAGGTAGGGGACAACATTTATGTCAGGTTCTGTGATTTTGACTTGATATTTTTCCCTGGCTTTTTCATACATGGGGTTGTGAGTATGAGTGAATAGGGGCAACTGAGTACAAATCCTAGAGTACAGTGCCATGATAAACATACTGGGCAGGGGGAAATAAGCAGGCACCAAGGAAAAACAGGAAATAAGACTTTTCCATATAGGGTGATCCCTTTTCTCCAGACATTCATCATTCATAGATTCTATATGAGACATCTTTATCCCTTCTTTTTTTTTTTGTTCTCCTGCCCTTGTCTCTGCCGTACAATTTTATTATGCTTTAGTATTTGTTCATGTAAAGATGAAACTACATTTATGTCTCAGGCATGCACTGCCTGCATAATCACAATAAGAATGTTTTTGGCTAAGGTTTGGAAAACTTAGTTTTTTTGTGTTTTGGTCCCTCTTGTGCCTACCATTTCTAGTGAAGGTTGTGATTTTTTAACCATTTATTTAACTAAAACTTCTAGTGTTGTGGCTAATTCATGCCCCACCTCATCCTCATATTACAAACTTTAAACAAATATCAAACTGAGAATATTTCCTTCCCTCACAGAGAAAAAAATCTGTTTTTTATTTAGTGTCTGTCTTTTAGTGGAAAGAATGATGGCTTTTTGATACAGGGTACATAAACTGACCCTGTTGTTTATTATAATGCTTTATTGCACTGAAGGGGAATATAAACTGGATAAGAAAAACACTTGTGCTGCATGAATTGGTTCGGTACTGTTTCAGGGAAAGAACACATGCAAGGAGATTCATTTAGTTATACTCAGCTCTTAATTTCTGTAATTCTTCTAAACCATGTCTCACAAAAGATGTTTCTTGGTGTTTTTGAAGAGCTGGAGTAATGTATTTACAAGCATAAAATGGCTTCATTAGGTATAGTCATTTTGCTCATCAAAAATCTGCAGCTTTATCACAGGGAATCATTCATTGTCAAAGTGCATACGCTAATGACCTTCTTCATAGTCAAAGCACATTTTAAATATTTATTCATAAGCCAGATGAGGACTTTTAAAGTAGTTAATTTTAAAACAAAGTGACCTTTGTACAGGGAGGAAAAAAACACTGAATATGAACAAAATGAGCATTTGTATCATGGTTTTACACATAATAGAGCATTTGCCAAGCATCAGCACCAATCATGTATACTTATTAAACCCATGATGCAGCCCTGGTTTTCAAATGCATAATCAAATGTAAACATATATAGATTGACCTCAGTTGACATTAAGGGACTGTGTATAATTTTCTCCTTATAACAATCATAATTCCATTCTCCTTAGGTAAAGACATGGATGATGTTGATGTTGAACAAGGTGCTGAAGTAACATGATTATACACATTTCTCATTCCTAGTGGGGCTGTTTCAAGGTGTAAAAATCAGAAATAGGCACTGATTGAAACATTCAAGTCTTAGTTTTCTCCTTCTAAACAGAGACAAAGACTTGGAGAACAACAAAAACTGTGTACAAAGGGTTTTCTGTCCACATAGTCTTCTCTCCGTTTTACTCTGAGTTAATGTTTGATAGAATGGGGGTATTTGGAGCCAAGAGATTGCCAGTCATTATAGTGAGGACATCAGGTCAGTGTGGTGGAATCGTGTTTAAATTTGTATGAGGCCCTCACTGAGGGCTTTTAACTAGGATAATCTCTCTTGGAGTCATTTTGGTATTTGGTTTTTGGCTATTTCTTTTAGGAATTGTCAAATAGTGAAGAAAACTGTAATTTTTCTCTGATTCTTTGTTGGTTAAAAAATTAACCCAGCTAAACTCTTGAATTGATCCAATTCATTGACTTTTCTCCACCTAAATCTAGGCTGGTTGAAAATGTCTCTCAATGAACAGACTAGGGCTCTGTAACTCTGTGGTCTGCATCCACAATGGGGTTCTCAGAGCAGGAGGGGAAACCTCTGATGATTCTCTGATCTATTCAGCTTTGGTTCTCCGCCACAGCCATTTCAAACATTTTCCCACTCTCCAACTCTCTGACTCCAGAACATTCCTGTCACTATCAACATATTGCTTCCCACTTTAGCAAGAAACTGGATCCATCATTTGAGGGCTCCTTTAACTTCTTGCCATTGAATGAAAGAACACACTTGCATGCCTAGCTATTATTTGCTTCCCTTATAACAGAGTGGTAATTCTTCCACAGGTTCTTTGACAATTTGTTCCTTCTATCTTATTCATAGACCATGGAACAACATTTTTCTTCTTTCTCCTTTGTTTTTAATCCCACTCCTTCCAGTGTTTATTGTAACTGCCAAACTGCTTATCTTGTATCTCTTACTCAAATGTAAACCCCATAAGAAGCAGGGAACTGGTCTATCCTGCTCCCCATTGTATTTCTAGTGCAAAGATCTATGCGTGAGTCAATAAATGTTTTTGTTTTTAAATTAATGAATGAGAGCTAAGAGGGGTGTGTGGTGAGGCAATGTGGTGTTGTAGAACACAGAGTGTTTTAAAGTTCAACTGCATGGGGTGTGATTTGTCCCCGGTGTAATCTCAGCACTTTGGGAGGCTGAGGCAGGTGGGTCACTTGAGGCCAGGAGTTAGAGACCAGCCTGGCCAACATGGCAAAACTCCGTCTCTACTAAAATACAAAATTACATGGGTGTAGTGGCACACACCTGTAATCCCAGCTACTCAGGAGGCTGAGGCATGAGAATTGCTTGAACCCGGGAGGTGGAGATTGCAGTGAGCCAAGATCATGCCACTGCACTCCAACCTGGGCAACACAGCAAGACTCTTAAAAAAAACATGTTAAAAAATTTAAAAAATAAAGTTCAATTGCTATAATTTTGGTTTTATTGAGGTCCCTTATGATGGTCTATTATGATAGGTAGTCTTTGATCAACAAATCAGTGGCACTATTAGAAGATTTTCTGTAGTTGCTTGTTTATTT
>NW_016820482.1:6435-8722 GCF_001698545.2 Rhinopithecus bieti | reverse complement strand
TTTCAGCATAAAACTTGGAAAATAAGAGCAAGCATGGTGTGAAAAATAGCTTTGTCTTAAAGTATCTAAAGAGAAAAAAAGACCAAATCACAATGTTAAACTTACTGTGAAAGTGTGCATTATTCATTCCATTTTCCTACCTTGATACACCTCATCCTTACACATGGATTTGTGCTTCACCAGTTACTGTTTATGTTAGAATCCTTGGACCAAATTCATAGAAAAAGATTCAACCCTGACTCTGTTGAATATTTTTATTGTTGTTTAATGCAACCAGATCTGTGATTCATTAACTGCTTGTCATGTTTTGATATGTGGATCAGGAATTGATCAACAGCTGGCAAAATTTAATAAAAGGAGCTCATTTCTGGAGAAACGAGCTCGTTGCCATGCCAACTATCGATCTTCCCTGATGGAGGCTCTGCAGTCAGTCACAAAATGGGCCCTGTTAGGCAGGCCCTACAGTCTGCCCATAGGAAATCACTGGGTCGCCAACCTCAAATGAGTTCCTGAAAATGACTTCAGGTTCACAGTGGAGAGAACTGGGATACATGTGTTTGCAGGAAAGACTGACTCACAATTGTGTGGGACACATCTATTCCACTGAACACCTGAGAATCTTGACACATAGCTGGATATGGAATGCAACATTATTGAAATACACTGCATTCTGCTTGTGTAGTGCATAGCATATTATAGCCATGAAGAGAGAATGAACAGCTTAATTTATTACTGTTTCATGTTTACGAAATATAAATGCAAAGAAATCTGTTTATTCTGTGTCATTACGTACTCACTTTTTAGGTGTGAGAAAGATTAATAGTAGCTTTATCAAAGAGAGATCTGGGTCCGTACTGTGTTGTATAACATAAAGGCCAGGGGAAAAAAAGAGAGAGAGAATAATAATCAAAGAACCCTTTGAACTTTTTGAAACTCTGAAAACTCCTTTAAAGTTAAGAAGTTATCAGAATATTTGAAAATGTCACAGATTCTAATTTGAAGAATTCCATTTGCTTTTATAGGAGCTGAGACATCTTTAAATGTAGAAATTACATTTCACTGTACTGTTACCAAGTGAATAGAGTGCTTTTAACATTTGCTCAACAAATACTATTTGAACGCCTATAATGCAGAAGGCAAAGCTCATGAATATAACTGCTACATGCACAACAACTTTTTTTAAAATCATACTGCCGTATGTATTGTGATGAAAGTTAAAGTCATCCTGTGTTAAGCCTCGTCTAGTAAACTTGAAACCTCTTGGACATGATTTCATCCTCCCCTGTCAACTGGACTCAAGGTCATGAGGGGCCCACTCTCAAAATGGAATCAGCCCTCACATCTATAGTTAATTAATTTTTGACAAGGGTGCCAAAACCATTCCATGGGGAAAGGATAGTCTTCAACAAATAGTGCTGAGAAAGCTGTATACTCTCAGTAAAAGAATAAAACTGGATCCTTACTTAAATCTGTATATAAAAATTAACTCAAAATGAATCAAAATTATACAACATGATGTTTTTGATATACATATACATACTAAAGTGATTATCACAGTCAAGCAAATTAACATATTCATCACCTCATATAGTTACCTTCCTTTTTTTGGTTGTGAGAGCACTCAAACACTACTCTTTTAGCACATATCTAGTATACAATAAAATGTTATTAATTATAGTTCTCACACTCTATATTATATCTCTAGGCTTATACATTTTATACAGCTTTGTACCCTTTATACCCTTTGACCCATACGTGTTCATTTCCCTCCTCTTCTTGCCCATGGTTACCACTGTCACCCAGGCTGGAGTGCAGTGGTGCCATCTCAGCTCACTGTAACCTCTGCCTCCTGGGTTCAAGCAATTCTCTGCTTCAGCCTCCCGAGTAGCTGGGATTACAGGCGCCCACCACGACGCCTGGCTAATTTTTTGTATTTTTAGTAGAGACGGGGCTTCACCATCTTGGCCAGGCTGGTGTTGAATTTCTGACATCGTGATCCACCCGCCTTGGCCTCCCAAAGTGCTGGGATTACAGGTATGAGCCACTGTGCCTGGCCTCAAATGTTATATATATTTAAAAAATAACAAATTTTCAAAAGACACATTAAAATGTAAATAAAATAAAACTGGGCATTTTGTAAATGCTCTTTAATGACTTACATTTTCCACTTAACAATATATTTTAAGCATTTAAACACGTCATTGTTATTATTATTAACATCACATTATTATTAAACATGAGTTTACTAACTAAAAAATAGATCAAAGGCCTAAATATAAAACCTAAA
>NW_016820482.1:0-2333 GCF_001698545.2 Rhinopithecus bieti | reverse complement strand
GGATCTAATTAAACTAAAGAGCTTCTGCACAGCAAAAGAAACTACCATCAGAGTGAACAGGCAACCTACAGAATGGGAGAAAATATTTGCAATCTACCCATCTGACAAAGGGCTAATATCCAGAATCTACAAAGAACTTAAACAAATTCACAAGAAAAAATCAAACAACCCCATCAAAAAGTGCGCGAAGGATATGAACAGACACTTCTCAAAAGAAGACATTTATGCAGCCAACAGACACATGAAAAAATGCTCATCATCACTGGTCATCAGAGAAATGCAAATCAAAACCACAATGAGATACCATCTCACACCAGTTAGAATGGGGATCATTACAAAGTCAGGAAACAACAGATGCTGGAGAGGATGTAGCGAAATAGGAACGCTTTTACACTGTTGGTGGGAGTGTAAACTAGTTCAACCATTGTGGAAGACAGTGTGGCGATTCCTCAAGGATCTAGAACTAGAAACACCATTTGACCCAGTCATCCCATTACTGGGTATATACCCGAAGGATTATAAATCATGCTGCTATGAAGACACACGCACATGTATGTTTATTGGGACACAATTCACAATAGCAAAGACTTGGAACCAACCCAAATGTCCATCAATGATAGACTGGATTAAGAAAATGTGGCACATATACACTATGGAATACTATGCAGCCATAAAAAAAGGGATGAGTTCAACCTATACAGTAAATATTTGGGCAAATATAACAGACAATTTATCTAATAGTATTTATGAGTCTTGAAATAAAAAATTACCATTAAAAAAAGAAAGAGTTCACGTCCTTTGTAGGGACATAGATGAAGCTGGAAATCATCATTCTGAGCAAACTATAGCAAGGGCAGGAAACCAAACACCACATGTTCTCATTCATAGGTGGGAATTGAACGATGAGAACACTTGGGCACAGAATGGAAAACATCACACACCGGGACCTATTGTGGGGAGCGGGGAGGGGGACGCGATAGCGTTAGGAGATATACCTAATGTAAATGATGAGTTAATGGGTGCAGCACACCAACATGGCACATGTATACATATGTAACAAATCTGCACATTGTGCACATGTACCCCAGAACTTAAAGTATAATTAAAAAAGAAAAAACAGTAATTTTTATAATAAAGACTAAATAATTTTTAATGTAAAAAATAAATATTTTGAATAAATATAATGATTTACATTATAATTATTGTACCCAACACCTAATACCTAACTGGATAGCGACTAGTAAGTTACAGAGTATATGCATTTACCACACCATAATTGCCAACTGTAACTGACTTTTTCCTTGTCTGTCTCTCCCACTAGATTGGGAGTTCACTGACTGCTGAAGCAGTGTCTTAGTATCTGAAACATGGAGTATAGCACCTGGTATATAGGAGGAACTCAATACATGTAAATGGTATAAAAAAAAGAATTCATGGAGGACCAGCGGCATTGGGGGCCCAAGTGAGAGAAGCCCCAAAGAGAGGAGACATGAGGAAGGAGATGAAGCTTCTTGTGTTGTCATTTCCTCCTATTCCGGAACTTTTCCTAGAGCTGTCCTTAAGACTCAAAAAGTCCTGTGTCATTTTTAATGAGGAGTGACACTTTCTTGTTCATGCTTCCTAATTAGAATGCGGCAATGCAGAAAGTTGCCTTGTATTGCCTATTTACTTGTTTGCCTCCCACCTCTAGACTGTGAGCTCTGGGAAATGAGTGTTCATTCATCTTTGTGTCCCGGCACATAGTGCAGTGCCTGCCAGATAGTAGTTGGTACTCAGTGCATGTCCACTGCATGAAAGAATGCAGATAGAATTGGATCTGATGTGCTTATTTTACTTTATAAAAGGACTCTCTGGCCAGATGCAGTAGCTCATGCCTCTAATCCCAACACTTTGGGAGGTCAAGGTGGGCAGATCACGAGGTCAGGAGTTCGAGACAAACCTGGCCAACATGGCAAAACCCTGTCTCTACTAAAAATACAAGAATTAGCCGGGCATGGTGGTGGACACCTGTAATTACAGCTACTCGGGAGGCTGAGGCAGGAGAATCGCTTGAACCCGGGAGGCGGACGTTGCAGTGAGCTGACTTCATGCCATTGCACTCCAGCCTGGGTGACAAGAGCAAGACTCCGTCTAGAAAAAAAAACAAAAAACAAAAAACTCTCATGTGGGAGGAGGGGCAGTCTTGGCACAGTGATCCACATAGTCATTCAGTGAACACTTGAATGAATGAATGAATGAATGAATGAATGAATGAACCTTATTCCCTACTCAGATATTCAATGTTTGGATTTTGGCTTTGTTTTCCTGAGGTCAACACGGTAGAACATTCCTTT
>NW_016820481.1:0-807 GCF_001698545.2 Rhinopithecus bieti | reverse complement strand
ACCAGCAGTTGCAAGATCATTCTGACCTTTATTCTGTTTCTTAAAAGCAGTAAATGAAGTTCCCATGTGAAAGATGCCTTCTTTAAAGCAAAGGAGAATAGCATTCTATAATCAAGGATGGAAAGTTGAAGCTGAGAGAAATCTGCACAGACAAATCTTATGAGACTAACCCTTATCTTCCTGGTCACTTCGTTACCCAGTTAACTACTCCGGCATAAGCCCTCTGCCTTATCACGTGTCACAATTTAATATTCTTTTTCCATTTCAGTGTGTATGTGATTGACTTTAGCTGCTCCTGTGGATCTTCGTTTCCTCATGAGTGCACCAGTCGAGTAAAACTTAGACAAATAAATGTATATGCTTTTCTCCTGTTTATCTATCTTATGTCAGTTTTATTCTTGGGCCCAGCAGGAACCCTAAGAGGCTGAAGGTAGAGTTTTACATCCCCTACAGTGGTTATCATGGATTTTACTTAGAATATATAAAAATTTATAATTTTTATTTAACATTGACATTATTTGACATTCCGTGTGGACGTTCTCTAAACTCACAACAATATTCTGGAATCTGACATTTTCCTTTTTACATCCTCATTACAATGTTTGTGTCTTGTAAGAGGCAATGTACTAGGAGTGAGATGTCTTCGGCTAAAGAAAGTGTTTTTACTGCACTCTTGTTAAGTTAGGTGATTTGGACATATTGTTAAACATCTATTAGCTTAAATTTACTGGAGAGATTAGATTTTTAAAAATCATTTTTTTTTTATTTGTTATTATACTTTAAGTTCTAGGGTACATGTGCATAATG
>NW_016820480.1:0-834 GCF_001698545.2 Rhinopithecus bieti | reverse complement strand
CCTAGATGGCGCCACTGCACTCCAGCCTGGGCAACAGAGTCAGACTGGTCTCAAAAAAAAAACAACTTGATATAATTGGTTTTTTCACTCTATTTTCATTTTTTACTTAGACACATGGTATTTTACAGGTTTGGTACTAATGCAAGTGTTTAGTTTGGGAATCTGTTTTATTTAATTAAACTGTCATAGCTGTCTCTAAATTTTTTTATAATTAACGCATAAAATTATACATATTTTTGTGTACAGTATGATGGTTCAATGCATCTGTACATTCTAGAATTGTGAATTCTGGGTAATTAGCATATTCATAATTTTAAACATTTAACATTTCTCTGTGGTAGTAACATTCAAACATTCCTCTTTTTTATTGCTTTTTAGGATACATTATTACCTGCTATAGTCACTCTACTGTGCAATACAACAGGTGAAATTTTTCTTCATATCTAATTATAATTTTGTACCTCTTCAAAAACATCTCCCCATGGTCTCCTCCCCGTCCTTAATAATCACTATTCTACTCTGTGAGATCAATATTTTTGATTCCACATATAAGTAATGTCATGTAGTGTTTGTCTTTTTGCCCCTGGCTTATTTGACTTTAATATATTGTCCTCCAGGTTCATTCATGTCTCAGCAAATGACAGGATTTCATTCTGCTTTATGGTTGAGTGTGATATTTCACGGTGTGCATGTGTCACATTTCTTTACTCATTCATCCATAGGTGGGCACTTAGTTGGATTTCACATCTTGGTTAATGCATATAGTGCTCCAATAAACATGGAAGTGCATATATCTCTTCAACACACTAATTTATTTATTTTAATAAATATAAT
>NW_016820479.1:5221-6871 GCF_001698545.2 Rhinopithecus bieti | reverse complement strand
GGTAAATGCATTTGACACTCCCAAATCAGCGATTGTGAGAGGCAAGGAGTTTAGTTACTCTCTGCATAATATCTTTGACCATAGGTGGAGAACCAGGGATCAGAATAAAGCTGCTTGGTAGCCCTTAAGTTCATGGGCAAAATGATGAGAGGTAATGATGAATTCAGAAATTCTGTCTCCCAAATTTGAAAGCAGCTACTGAGTGCCAAGTCTGCTATTTTGTCCTGAGTGATAGTCTTATCAACTGTAGAGAAAGAGCCAAAATTCCAGACTCTTATCATGTAAGTGACTGACCTTCAATGAAAGATGCATGCACATCCTCAAAATGTGTCTACAGTTACAGTGGGGGCATTGATTGAATAGAATGGAGTCCTGCAACTCAGAATAAGGATGTGTGGGAGGACTCTGATGAAGCTGAGGATACTGAGTATGTAAATTCTGATGAAGCTTTTGGGCGAAAGGAACAGCTTTCTCATCTCCAGAAGAGCCAGTATTGTCTTTCTGATGCATGCTGTCATCAGTCCATCCAACTCAGTCTTAAGAGATAAACCCTGCACCGGATGAGGCAACAGGTAGTGCCTTCCCTGAGGCAGTTGCCAGGCAAGATAATATTGATTCTTCTCAGAAGCTATCCCAAACACCTCTGTTTTTTTTTTTTTTTTTCTATACATGGCTGGAATGCTGTGGTGGGCTCCTAGAAGTGATATAGAGAGCGTGACCCATGAGGTGGTGTGCTACACAGACACACACATCGCACACACACAAAAGTTCGAGTTACCTCATTTATATGAACATCAATCTAGAGAACAGGCATGGGAATAGATATTATGTGTATGGGATTATGTTAATGGAAGGAACATAGATGTTATCAGGCTGAATTTACTGATTAGGGCCCATGAAGTAGTGACTTTGTGTTTAATGAGGCAGCTTAGGGAGTTACAAAAGGTAAAATTAAAGTTCTAATAGTTAATTTTCTTAATTAGCTGAAATGTAGATTAAAAGATGGCCCTGTATGAGTGAGCTGGAAATGCCTGGCCTACATTAGCTAAATGGAGAGGAGGAGATACAAAAGCATAGGGAGATTGGGATGCTGAAGTAGACTCATCCTTTAGACTTACTCATCCAATCTGGTAGGGTCCAGAACACATACCCTCATCCAATGCCTTGTGATACAGATTTGGGAGGTCAGCACCTGCATTTTTGAATATCCCTATAATTGCTTTTCTCTGGAAACCACAGTAACTCAACTCCAAAATTTAAATACGATGAGAAAGTTTGGATCCCCATGTGACGGGGCCAAGGGGCAGCATTCAACCATCCAAGGCAATGTGGGCACAATGTGGGATAGTGGCCGTCAGAATAATGTGGCTTGTGTAGAGCTGTGTTGTTGATTATTTAATCATGTTGTTCCTGGAAGTGAAATTGATGGAAAGCCTACTGCATTCATACTCACAATATATATACAGAAATCCCTGGGTCATAGGGAAAAAGACAATTCTGAATGATGAAAACAGTGAAGTACAGACCCCCCATCAATTTCCAGGCTAGAGCCAGATTAAAGCCCCAGAACTCGCTGAATGAAAGGGAAGCTGGGTTCCCTTGACCAAGAAACCCACTACGTAAATGACGATTTATGCAGTGAATTTTTAC
>NW_016820479.1:0-1152 GCF_001698545.2 Rhinopithecus bieti | reverse complement strand
AAAAAAAAAAAAAGTTTGTGCAGGTATACACATGTATAAGAAAATATCTTTTTGTTTTTCTTTATCAGGCTACATAAGATTTAATGAGTTCTTATCAGCATTTGTGTATTGTAAACTGTGAAATAGTGTTTGGATTGGGATTGTAAAAAGATAATTTTATTATGTTAGGAATAATTATGACCTCATTTTTGTCTGTATTTGAAGAGTATGTATTATTGCAGGAGATGTACATTGATTCAAGTTGACAAGGGGTAGACTTCTGATGGTTAATATTGAGTGTCTATTTCATTGGATTGAGGATACAGAGTATTAATCCCGGATATGAGTCTTGAGTGTTTCCCAAAAAAAGATTAACATTTGAATCTATGGGAAGATCTACATTAATCTGTTGGGTAGAACTAATAAGCTTCTAGCAAATATGAAGCAGACAGAAACACATCAAAAAGTAAGATGGACCTAGCTTCCACAGCATGTATCTCTCTCCTATGCTGGATACTTCTTCCTGTCTGACACTGGACTCCAAGATCTTCAGTTTTGGGACTCCGACTTGCTCTCCTTGTTCTTCAATTTGTAGGCAGCCTGCTGTGATCATATACATAAGTACTTATAACCTCCGCTATGTACATATATATATATATATATGTGTGTGTGTGTGTGTGTGTGTGTGTGTGTGTGTGTGTACACAGACACAGTAAGTGTTCTCCAAAAGCATTCTTTGAATAAATAATGAAACTGTGAACCTTCTTTTAATAAGTCAGCTTTTTTTACGGTGGTTTTGTAAAGTAATTCCATACAAAAATTCGTGATATATATGTACATATATATATACAAACACACACACATATACACATACACATACACACACACATATACTTACACATACATATGCATATGTGTTTCAGTGGTCCAAATGCTTGTCGGTAAAATATACACTTTCAAAGTATTCATTTTTCTATTTACTTACTGCCAAGTCTCTAGAACCTATATCAGGGGAGTTACTTAACATATGGTTACAATTAGTAAGTACTCTTCATTTCTTTAAAACAAAGGGTGTATTATGTCTTCTTAGAAAATGACAATTTAAATTTCACAAAGATTTAGTAAATACTGATTCTGTAATCACTGTAAAATGTAGCCATTAAAATCAGGTTT
>NW_016820478.1:0-3516 GCF_001698545.2 Rhinopithecus bieti | reverse complement strand
AAAAAAAAAAAAAAATTTGCAGTCATATTTATATATCTTTCTCCCAAAGAGGATTTCTCTCTCGCCACCCTATAAAAAGAAACAAGTATATTAGCTAGGCATAGTGGCAGGCACCTGTAATCCCAGCTACTTGGGAGGCTGAAGCAGGAGAAATCACTTGAATCCGGTAGGCAGAGGTTGCAGTGAGCCAAGATCGTGCCACTGCACTCCAGCCTGGAGGACAGAGTGAGACTCTGTCTCAAAAAAAAAAAAAAAAAAACTGAACCAAGTGATGAATAATAAAAGGTCTGGCAAGGAGAAGAGGGACTTTCCTCTCTGGCCAGATAGACCTAAACACGAAGTCAACATCCGCAGAGCAGTGTACACCAGTGGGAGCACTTGGGTGGACAATTGATTTAACCATTTCTTTGCTGTGGGGGAAGGGTTTTCTGTCAATAGGGGCTTGCATGGTGCCTGTGGTTTCTCCAGCAAAAGGAAACGCAGCCACGACCCAAGACTTTGCTGAGCCCTTTCAAATTGTCATATATGAACTCATCTTTGGGTACCCCAGCATCCCTGAACACTAAGGGCCTTAATGCCCAAAGGGATGGAGCCCTAACACTTTACTTGGGTGGGGTTAAACAATAGTCAATCCCTCTCCTGCTACATGCCCGACTCACTTCTTTGCCCTGGGGGCTGATTATAACTCTCTATATTCAAACTAAGTAGCCAAATCTTGAATGCAAGTATTTTTGTTTTGTTTTGTTGTTTGTTTTTGTTTTTGTTTTGAGACAGAGTCTGGCTCTGTCGCCCAAACAGGAATACAGTGGCACAATCTTGGCTCACTGCAACCTCCACCTCCTGGGTTCAAGAGATTCTCCTGCCTCAGCCTCCCAAGTAACTGGGATTACAGGTGTGTGCCACCACACCTGGCTAATTTTGTATTTTTAGTAGAGACAAGTTTTCACCATGTTAGCCAGGCTGGTCTCGAACTCCTGACCTCAAGTGATGCACCCACCTCAGCCTTCCGAAGTGCTGGGATTACAGTCGTGAGCCACCGCACCTGGTCAGGTCTTGAATCTAATCCTGCAAGTGGAGTGCTGTGCTGAGGCAGAGAGAGGAAAGTCAGAAGAACGATGGAGGAAAGGCCCTACTAGAACTCATCATGCTTCGAGTCTGATTCAAACTCAAAGCGATTGCTTTGAATTCAGAGCCCCTTATCAAAGGGGGAAGCTCATTTCCATGAGCAGTGACTCCTGCCACTAGTGGGGTGACCTGGGACATATTTGGGGAGATAAATTAGAATGAAAGCTAGTAGCAGCCGCTAGCGTGGCAGAAGAGGACAGTCATGAGCGCCACAGTGCGGTGGGGAGAGCTAGCACAGGACAGCTCTCTCTCAAGTCATACAGAATGTAGGAAACTGGCTGCTTTTAAATGGTGAGAGCTGCTCATTATCATCTGCCTTCCCTAACTACACACACACACACACACACACACACACACACGCACGCACGCACGCACACAAAAGCAAGACTTCTTTAAGTCCTTCCCTCCGGCAATAGAAGATGTACCCCATGGGCTGGAAGTGGTGGCTCACGACTGTAATCCCAGCACTTTGGGAGGCCAAGGCAGGTGGATCACCTGAGGTCGGGAGTTCGAGACAAGCCTGACCAACATGGAGAAACCCCGTCTCTACTAAAAATACAAAATTAGCTGGGTATGGTGGTGCATGCCTGTAATCCCAGCTACTAGGGAGGCTGAGGCAGGAGAACTGCTAGAACCCAGGAGGTGGAGGTTGCAGTGAGTCAAGATTGTGCCATTACACTCCAGCCTGGGCAACAAGAGCGAAATTCCATCTCAAAAAAAAAAGATTTAACCCCTCGACCGTCCACATGCTGGGTTCTGAGCAGGAGAAGGAATTCTTGAGAGGTAACAGAAGGAAAAGGAAGGAACTTCTGAGCGTTAGGAGGTGAGGCTTTCCCCAGGACCAGGTCACCCAACGGGCTTGGTGGTCCTACAGTGGCGTAGTTTGAGGGTAGAAAAAAATCCCTTAAAGCCTAAGACCTAATTCTCACTAGTTTAGGGATAGGAGAGCCCTAAGCAGAAGTAAAGAAGTTCCTTGAGAGGAACATAAACTTTTACTAGAGGGAGTGTGAAAGGGTGGTCATCTTTTTTGAAACATACTGTGTTTTTCTTTTTGTTTGTTTGTTTCTCAATACACTCATTTATTTATTCACTCAACCAATACAGTAGTTATTAAGTGCCTGCTATGTGTTAGGCATGGCTTAAAGACTAGAAAATACAACAATAAAAAAAGATAAAGCTTCTGCTTCTGTGGACTTTGTATTCTAATTGCGGATAATAGTAACAGTAAGCAGTCAATCATAATACCAGCAGCAAATACTTACATGGTGCTTCCCATGAGCCAGCCCCTTTCCTAAACTCTTTCTACACATTTACTCATTTTATCTTTATCACAACCTATACAACAGGTACTGCTATTATCCTTATTTTACAAATAAGGACATTAAGGCATAGGCAAACTAAGCAACTTGTTCAAGTATACAGAGCTAAAAAGTAACAGAATGGGGATTTGAATCCAGGCAGTTAAATTTTAGAGTTCATGTATTTGATTAATATAGATACATACAGAAATAGATATAGATACATATAGGTGTAGATAGGGGGTCCGGGGAGAAAGACAGGGAGAGAGAGAGAGATAAGGAAATAACTCCCCCACTGTTCTAGAGGATAGAAGACCTCTAAACAGAAATGATAATCTTCAAAGGCACTTAAGTTTTTAGCAGAAGTTAACTGAGAGACAAATAGATGGAGACAGATAAGTGTAATAAAGAAAGCAGGGTAAGGAAATAGAAAGTAACGGAGGGTGCCGGGTGCGGTGGCTTATGCCTGTAATCCCAGCACTTTGGGAGGCCGAGGTGGGCAGATCACTTGAGGTCAGGAGTTCAAGACCAGCCTGGCCAACGTGGTGAAACCCCATCTCTACTAAAAATACGAAAGTTAGCAGGGCGTGGTAGCATGTACCTGTAGTCTCAGCTACTTGGGGAACTGAGTCAAAAGAATCACTTGAACCCAGGAAGTGGAGGTTGCAGTGAGCCAAGATCACTCCACTGTACTCCAGCCTCGGTCACTCCATCTAAAAGAGAGAGAGAGAGAAGGAAGGGAGGGGGGAAGGGAAGGGAAGGGAAGGGAAGGGAAAGGAAGGGAAGGGAAGAAGGAAGTAGAGAGAAGGAATGAAGGAAAAAGAAAGAAGGAAAGAAGGAAGGAAAGAAAGAAAAGAAAGAGAGAGAGAGACAGAAAGAAAGAAAGAAAGAAAGAAAGAAAGAAAGAAAGAAAGAAAGAAAGAAAGAAAGAGAGAGAGAGAGAGAGAGAAAGAAAGAAAGAAAGAAAGAAGGAAGGAAGGAAGGAAGGAAGGAAGGAAGAAAGAAAGAAAGAAAGAAAGAAAGAAAGAAAGAAAGAAAGAAAGAAAGAAAAAAAATGGAGGGCGTTTTGTTTGTTTTGAGGCAGAGTCTCGAC
>NW_016820477.1:0-497 GCF_001698545.2 Rhinopithecus bieti | reverse complement strand
CCAGATTTCCAGCACTTGTAGCAAGCTCCTTGGGGAGGAGGTTCTGGAGGAACCTCTGGCAGCTGTGGTTCAGGAGTTTGGAGTTGTTGTGCTGGAGATGTGGCTGCGGTTTCTCTCACAGTGGAGGCAAGGAATTGCAACTCAAATATGTTGCTACTTGGCTGCCTCTACTGTGTTATTGTACACCTTGAAGGCGAGGTTAATTAAGTCCTGTTGTGGGGTATGAGGGCCGGAATTTAATTTTTGGAGCTTTATTTAATGTCAGGAGCAGATTGGGTGATAAAATAAAATGCATATTGAGAATAAGACAGCCTTCTGACCTTTCAGGGTCTAGGGCTGTAAAGCGTCTCAGGGTTGCTGCTAAATGGGCCATGAACTGGGCTGGGTTTTTCATATTTGATGAAAAGAGCCTAAATGCTAACTGATTTGGGAGAGGTTGGATAAAGAAAAGGAGCATTAACCTTGGCTATGCCTTTAGATCCAGCCACGTTTTAAGA
>NW_016820476.1:11841-14005 GCF_001698545.2 Rhinopithecus bieti | reverse complement strand
ATTATACAGTAATTTTAGTATTTTACTTACATTTTAAATAATCATCATATTAAAGAAAATTCTTAATCATTTATTACCAATAATATTATTCTACTCTAGTAATCCTTTTGAGATTAAATATTTTAAATAAAACATTAAAAACAAATTGTATTGACTAATATCACCTTCCGATGAAATAATTCTTCTGTATTTGTTGTCATGTGAAGTATAACTTTCTCCTTACAATGGATGTTTTGTAACACCAATGTTAATGTTTTCTCTGATACAAATCCTTTTTGATCTCACAGTTCTACTGTACCCATGCATTACATTCCTCCAGAGAGTAGGCATCAAACAGATGGTAATATTATATTTGTGATAAAATTCTAGAAAAGGGAATGGTAAAATGGGAGAATGATTTCTAAATTTCTAACTGTTCATTAATGGATTTGGATGTATTTAGATATTGGCAAATATTTGCACACTGCAAATATGCACATGCGTATATAAATTTAGATGAGATACCCATAATGTGTGAGTTCTGTAATCTTTTAAGTAATCCTCAATTCTACATGTGGGAAATTTGATAAGAGTTTAACCTTATCAAATACTCAATTTGAAGTACTACACTCAATTTGATGTAAAGCCAACAAAATTTCTGTCAATACTCATTTCAATTAATCCAATAATGTTAACTACTGAAAGCTTCATTCTCCTTGCCCCTGTTGGCAGGCTGAAAGTTGATTCTCACTCTAATTCAGTGCTCAGGATGCAATCCACAAGAGACTATCACCTTGCTGGTGGACTGTGACCTCTTACTCCTACACTTTCATCCTGTAACAGTTCTACCTTTTCAAATTAAATAAAGTTTGTACATGGCTAAAAAAATAAAAGTGCAGTGAAATGTCAGGCCATGCTGTGAAACGTTCTATTGTTTCCATATCTCTAATTGACCTTTCATGTTATAGAGGACAAGAAAAACAATTCAATATGCTTCTTAGTATCCAATCCAATGCACCCTTATTAACAGGCCAAACCCATCCCTTCAAAGCACTGACATCTAAACACAGCTAGATGTATCAAGATCTCTTCTCATTAATAACCATTTTGTTAATCACTGTTGCCCAGATCTGGATTCTAACTGTGAAATCCTCAGATGGAAATTGCTATAATGGATCAAACTATGGGAATGACTATGTTTTGGCATAATTACTGCTGCTATCTTACTGAAAAATATCACATTAGATGGCAGCTTTTAGTTACATACATCCTGTTGATTAATTTTTAATGTCCAGCATTTATGATATTGCACAAGTAAAGATCTTTGATAACTTAAATGGTTAGTTGAGCAATGACTAAAATAACACAGCAGTTTAAACATTCATTTACTTAGTAGAAGTGCCATACATCATTAACTCCTGATGAAAACAAAGTTGGAAAATTGCAAGTGCTGAACTGATTACTAAACTATGTATTTCTGGGTATTTTATAATACTATCCATGCCATGTATGATGTCTCACCTGCAAGAATAAAGCTTTAGTATACATTAAAAACATGTCTTTGGTTCTTAACACCTCTCTATAATTGTCTTCAAAAAAAATAAATGTCTTTGGTTCTGAATACCTCTCTACAATTGTCTTCATAACCTCAACACAAAAACACCCATGTACTAGACTTTTGGTTGAGCTGACTATCAGTTATTAGGGTTTAAGTAAACAAAATAAAGATTTCAAAATTTGGTGACCAAATATGAGAAATCAGACTCTCACCATAACATAGAATTATTCTCAAGTTCCACTGCAAATGCAAAATTGAAAGAAGAAATTAAGTCTAATATATTGCAATATTCTAAAATCTAAAATTCTTTCTTTGAGGTCTGGTGGTTCATGCCTGGAATTCCAGCTCTTTGGCAGGCTGAGAAGGGAGGATTGCTTCAAGCCCAGAGTTCAAGACAAGCACAGGCAACACAGCAAGTCCTATCTCTACAAATGTAATTAATTAATTAATTTAATTGGGCCTGATGGCACACAGCTGTTTTTCTATTTACTCAGCAGTTCAAGGTTATATTGAGCTGTGATTGCACATTGCACTTCAGCCTGGGCCATGGGCAAGACTTTTTCTCTACAAAATAATTCAATATAACAAAACCAAATAAAAACACTTTCAGTTTTTTTTTTTTTTTTT
>NW_016820476.1:4493-9996 GCF_001698545.2 Rhinopithecus bieti | reverse complement strand
TTTTTTCTTTTCTTTTTTTTTTTTCCCCAAGTGTTGCATTTTTCAAGACTGCCCTGGCCTGCCATAACCCCATACTATGCTATCAGAAACCCCGAGACCCTAGCGGGCAAAGACCCAGCAGCTGGACGTCGAGAAGAACAATCAGCAGAAGAAGACACAGCAAGTGGACCTCGAGAAGACACCAGAGGAAGGAGAGCACAAGGACAGAGGCAGAATAAAGAGTTCCGCCGGGCTGTGGGAGGAGAGCACTCACCTGCCCCATTCTAAGGGGAAACCACCTACCCACTCCACCTCCCTTCTGGCTCCCCATTCATGTGTTGAGAACTTCTACTCAATGAAACCTTGCACTTATTCTTAAAACCCACGTGTGAGCCAATTCTTCAGGTACACCAAGGTAGGAAACCTTGGGATCCAGAAAGCCCTCTGTCTTTCAGTAAGACAGGGTGTCTAATTGAGCTAACACAAGCCGCCTGCAGATTGATAAACTAAATTAACAGCCTGTAACACATGCCTGCTGGGGATTCAGGAGCTGTAAACATTCACCCCTACATGCTGCCTGGGGTCGGAGCCCCACAACCTGTCCTCGTTTGCTAGCTCCGTGGCGGGGGATAAGGGACGTTTTCCTGCTTCAATATGAATCTGTTTCCAATGCAGTGTCCTTTCTGCAATATTGCAGTGTTACCTCATTGCATATATTTGACAAAATAAGTTACAAACTATAATGTGAGAAGAAAATAAATGGTGGAGAATGAGGAAGGAAAATGAAACATTGTTATCAGTAAGGAATTTTTTTTTTTTTTTTACTTCATATAACAGAAAACGTAAACATGAATTAAATAAACAAGGATTTCTAGTTCTCACATGTGAACCAGCCATAGACAGGCAGTTGCTGCCTTTTATCAGTTGCTCTGCCGCATGGTACTAGCAGAACTGCATGGTAGTAGCCGTGACTTTTTTTTGCTGTTTTCTCCAAGGTGAAACCTAGCTCAAATCCAACATGATGTTGGGTTCAGTTGCTGCTAGCCAGCTTTGCTCTGGTTTTTCAGGGTCTTATCAGCTTCTAGTTTATGCAGCTACTTTAACAGTGTGTTTTTGCTAGTTATGTGAAACTGCTGCCTGAGATTTTCTATTCTTCTGCAATCACCTAGTATTTTTTCTATACCCAGTATTTTTTCTGTCTGAAATTACGTGCCTTGCTCATTTTTCTCCTCAGGATATAGATGTTCTTCAGCTGATATTTTTTAAAGAGCATTGGTAAACCAATTTCATTTCCTTCAAATACTGCTGAGAATTCCTGAGAAACTTATACTTGTCTCGCTGGCCTGGACCACTGCCCACTCAGCTGCCTGTCACTGACTTCTTTCTTAGGTAAGATCCCCCAGACAGCAACTGCACTTCCGCTAAAGACCGACATCCAGTGTTCAAAATATTTTGTCTTAAATAGAGCATAAAGGGATTATAGGATACATAACAACAAGTTGAATACATACATTAAGAATGAAAATTTCAGTCCGTATCAGTCTTTGACAACAAAGATAACCATTTTAATGATACAGTACAAATGTATTTACAAATAAACTGTATGCATAGGGATTTGTTTCTTACATTGTATATGATTTCTCCAGTGATGTCTTAGGCACTCATTTAAAATAGGTCATTGATTGAATTACAGCTGTAACCTATAATGAAAATAGTAGAGTAGAAAGGTTTTTTTATTTTTTATTTTATTTTATTTTATTTTATTTTTTTTAACAGATCATATGTACGCATTGTTTGGTCTTCCAGTTGTACTGTTTCTTTTGTATGCCGGTGTATATGTCTATGTAATTTTAGATAGTTTTATAGAATAAACTTAGTACAAGTAATTAGAAATGAAGCAGATTTTCTTTGTAATACAAAAGGAAATGATTAACTTTAATTAAATTTTTAGTGCAACAGTAAAACGGGGTAAGAATTTATTCTTCTCAGGGAAAAGATGTACTGTGCTTTGCAGACTGAAAGAGTTATTTCCTGAGTAAGCCAGTGTCTGCCTTTAGAGCAGAAATAAATTGTTTTTGCTAGACCCCTGTAGTCAGCTACCTGCAGGGAAGGAAATCCTACCAGAGAGAATTCTAAATTGAATATTACATATTCTTTCATTTAGGCAAAGCATTCACATATGATATTCTTTTACATTCAGCATAATTATAAAAGTTAAATTTAATACTTTCAAAAAAAAAAGCAAGTACAAAAATTAGCAAGATAATTTTATATTCATCCTTTAAAAAGTTTTAGCCTATTCAAATCGGACAAGTCCACTCTGAAATACCTGAAAATAAGATATGAAATGAATAATAAAAGAAAATACAGAAGAAAGTACCAGATGTTTCTTATGTGTTGGATGTATATATAGCTGTTAGTTTTTAATGGCAGACAGAGTGCAGTCTACATAATTTTATTCATAGTAGATGCCTATGCATGATATATTCACACATAAATCTTATTTCTCTGAAGAGTGAAATAGAAAGCTGGGAAAACACAACATGTCACATATGCTGAATTACATTCAAGTAAGTGTGAATTATATAGTTAAATTATCTCTTTATGGGGCTTCTTATCACTCGCTCACTGGGTAGTCTAAGGATTAATTAAAGTTCCTAGGCTCTTTCAAGCTGAGAAACACTATGTAAGTGCTATGCATTATCATGGTAACAAGAGAGTGAGGCATAAGTGATTTGCAACATCATAGACTCTTTAAAATGTGTGTCTAGCCTGATAGACAGTTTTCTCAACAGTGTTTTATGGATTGGAAAGTGCTTATCAAATTTGAAGATGAAATGTGCTCTATTGAAATCAGGCAAATCTGCAAAATCAGTCTTTGTTCTATATATTGGTAGAGTGATATTTCTCAAAATAGAGAAACACTTGGGATATAATTTCAAAGGTAATATGTAATAAGGTAGAATTTTGACATCAATTATAACTTGTCTATTATGATTTGATTGACTCAACTGTTACTCTCTTAATTAGTGCAACTGAAGTCTAGTAAATTTGTGTAAAGGTAGCTAGCCCATCTTTTATACTTATAAAGACAGTCAGGTGACTATTCACTCTTTCCATAAAGCTTATATAGATTTTATCAACATGTTTCAATCATGCATGAGTGCAATAATGCCAATTCTAAAATGTAAGATATTATTTCCTTTAATAATATTTTATTTTTTATTTTCATTTTATTATAGATTCAGAAAGTAAATGTGCAGGCTTATTACAAAGGTATCTTGCATGATGCTGATGTTTAGTCTTCTATTGATTACATCACCCAGATAGTGAACCTAGTACCCAATAGGAAGGTTTTCAGCCCCTGCCCCTCTCCCTCTATCCCTTCTTTGTAGTCTCCAGTGTCTATTGTTCTTATCTATTTCTGTGTGCACCCAAGTTCTAGCTCCTATTTAAGAGAATATTCAATATTTGATTTCTTGTTTCTCCATTAATTGGCTTAGGTTAATGATCTCTAGCTGCATCCACGTTGTTGCAAAGGACATGATTTTGTTCTTTTTATGACTGTGTACTATTCCAGGGTTCATATGTACCACGTTTTTTTATTCCATTATTCATGGATGTGTTCCTAGGTTTATTCTGTCTTCGCTATGGTGATGAATATGAGAATTCTTATGTCTTTTTGGTAGCTTTAATAATTTATTTTCATTTGAGCATATACATAGTAATAGGATCACTGGGTGAAATGGTAGCTCTATTGTTAGTTCTTTTAGAAATCCACAAACTGCTTTCCACAGGGGCTGAACATTCTCTCCACCAGTGTATAAGTATTCCTTTTCCTCTGCGGCCTTGCCCACGTATGTTATTTTTTTATTTTGGCTTTTTAATAATAATACTCATCTGACTGGTATGAGATGGTATCCTGTGGTTTTGATTTGCATTTCTCTGATGATCAGTGATGTTGAGCACTTTTCTTATGTTTCTTGGACACTTGTATATCTTAAGAAAATATTTTAAATAAATGTACAATTATTTCCTCTATTCATAGGTCAAATTGTGCCTATGTCCTTCTCTCTTATTCTACTACTTGATTTTACATGGATAATTAGTAAAAAAAAGTGATGTTCTGGTAATACATTTTATTTCATACTTATAAATGTAAAATGTTTTTCTTTAAAAGATACAACATTCTCCAATTTTTATTTTTATTTTTTAATTCCTTGAAAGTGTCAATGGGGAAAGGCAAACTTTAAAGCAATTACTTCATAAGGTGATTCCAATTTATACAGAATATTGTTCATTATAAAATTATTTTGTTTTTGAGTAAAATATATATACAAATACAAAATAACATAATAATACTAATTTAACCACTTAAAAATAACCTGCTACTAATGCATTCCTTGATCTATTTACATTACCTCTGGTTGTAACTGGAATACACCCCAACAGGTTCCTTTACTTTTCTCCATTTCCAGAGGTGCCATTATCATGAACCTGGTATTACCTTCATATTTTTATAAATTTATTAAAATATTTATTTCTAAATAATACTGGTGTTTTGCGAGTTTTTAATGTTTATGTGAATATATAAAGTGTGTATTATTTCACATTTTTTTGTTAACATTCCTATTGAGAGCTGCCATTATTGATGAAATAGTTCTCAGTCTGCTGAATTTAATCTTGTTCCATGATGTATTTATTGAAATGCTACAATGAAAAACCTTCTCTATGCCTATGGGTACACATATGTGAGAGTTTCTTATGAATATACTAGAAAAATGGCTGGACTGCAGTGTGTATACAGTTTTAACTTTGAGGGGATGAAATATTCTCATTAGCTCCCAGGGCTATCACTTTATTACTATTGTTCATCCATGCTAATTGGCTTAGCATATGTCTTAGATTTTTCATTTTAAATGAAGTGCTATTATAAGTTACATTGACTGGAACCAGCATGTGTTTGTTAAATGTTCATTTTGTTTAATAATTATAGCTATTGTCAGGGCTCTATCACTATGTGAAGAAAATAAAGTATTAAGAGAATGATGACTTCAGTAGGGGGATAAGTCTGAAATTCAACTTTATTTTCTTAACACAGTTTATAGAAAACATAGATAATGCTTCCTTTTCAAGGACAGCATGTAGCAGAATATTTGATAATAAATCAATATGCACTGAGTCAGTATTGGCTAGGAATGCCTAGCTTCTTCCAATCTTGGCTGGTAATGGAAGAAGTATTTGACATAGTATTTTTGTTTGTTTGTTTGTTTTTCTATATGCTTCACTTACATGACACTGCCAGATCATCATATGGTGGGTTTGGGGAAAATGAAGGAAATAATAGGCTACATATATGTAAATTATGAGCTAGAAATAGAAGCTTAGCACATAGAGCATAGTTAATTGGTCTGGCCACGATGGTTTTGTCATCTCTCCTATACTTACAACTATTTATTTATGGGCTATTTGCTAATGACTATTTTTAAAAATCTGTTTCAACAGCAAAGACCTAAAAAATGCA
>NW_016820476.1:0-2916 GCF_001698545.2 Rhinopithecus bieti | reverse complement strand
GTTGAAGTCTCCCATTATTATTGTATGGGAGTCTAAGTCTCTTTGTAAGTCTCTAAGGACTTGCTTTATGAATCTGGGTGCTCCTGTATTGGGTGCATATGTATTTAGGATAGTTAGCTCTTCCTGATGAATTGATCCCTTTACAATTATGTAATGGCCTTGTCTCTTTTAATCTTTTATGGTTTAAAATCTGTTTTATCAGAGAGTAGGATTGCAACCCCTGCTTTTTTTGTTTTCCATTTGCTTGGTAGATCTTCCTGCATCCCTTTATTTTGAGCCTTTTTGTGTCTCTGTATGTGAAATGGGTCTCCTGAATACAGCGAACTGATGGGTCTTGATTCTTTATCCAATTTGCCATTTTTGTATCTTTTAATTGGACCACTTAGTCCATTTACATTTAAGGTTAATATTGTTATGTGTGAACTTGATCCTGTCATTATGATATTAACTGGTTATTTTGCTTGCTAGTTGATGCAGTTTTTTGCTAGCATTGATGGACTTTATATTTTGACATGTATTTGCAATGGCTGGTATCTGTTGTTCCTTTCCATGTTTAGTGCTTCCTTCAGGATCTCTTGTACGGCAGGCCTGGTGATGAGAAAACCTCTAAGCATTTGCTTGTCTGTAAAGGATTTTATTTCTTCTTCACTTAAGAAATTTAGTTTGGCTGGATATGAAATTCTGGGTTGAAAATTCTTTTCTATAAGAATGTTGAATATTGGCCCCACTCTCTTCTGGCTTGTAGAGTTTCTGCAGAGAGATCTGCTATTCGTCTGATGGGCTTCCCTTTGTGTGTAACCCGACCTTTCTCTCTGGCTGCCCTTAACATTTTTCCTTCATTTCAACTTTGGTGAATCTGACATTTATGTCTTGGAGTTGCTGTTCTTAAGGAGTATCTTTGTGGCATTCTCTGTATTTCCTGAATTTGAATGTTGGCGTACATTACTAGGTGGGGGAAATTCTCCTGGATGATATCCTGCAGCGTGTTTTCCAACTTGGTTCCATTTTCCCCATCACTTTCAGACACACCAATCATATGTAGATTTGGTCTTCTTGGAGGCTTTGTTCATTTCTTTTTACTCTATTTTCTCTACACTTCACTTCTCACTTCATTTCATTCATTTGATCTTCAATCGCTGATTGATACACTTTCTTCCAGTTGATCTAGTCAGTTACTAAAGCTTGAGCATTTGTCATGTATTTCTTGTGTTATGGTTTTCATCTTTATCAGTTCTTTTAAGGTCCTCTCTGCATTGATTATTCTAGTTATCCACTCATCCATTCTTTTTTCAATGTTTTTAGTTTCTTTGCACTGGTTACATAGTTCCTCCTTTAGCTCTGAGAAGTTTGATTGACTGAAGCATTCTTCTCTCAACTCATCAAAGTCATTCTCTGTCCAGCATTGTTCTGTTGTTGGCGATGAGCTGCATTCCTTTGGAGGGGGAGATGCACTCTGATTTTTTTAATTTCCATCTTTTCTGCACTGCTTTTTCCACATGTTTGTGGTTTTATGTGCCTTTGGTCTTTGATGATGGTGATGTACTGATGGGGTTTTGGTGTGGGTGTCCATTCTGTTTGTTAGCTTTCCTTCTCACAATCAGGACCCTCAGCTGTAAGTCTGTTGGAGTTTACTTGAGGTCCACTCCAGATCCTGTTTGCCTGGGTATCAGCAGTGGAGGCTGCAGAATATAGATTATTGCTGAACAGTGAGTGTTGCTATCTGATTCTTGCTGTGGAAGCTTCATCTCAGGGGTGTACCCCACAGTGTGAGGTGTGAGGTGTCAGTCTGCACCTAGTGGGGGATGTTTCCCAGTTAGGCTACTCAGGGGTCAGGGACCCACTTGAGCAGCCAATCTGTATGTTCTCAGATTTCAGCCTCCATGCTGGGAGATCCTCTGCTGTCTTCAAAGCTATCAAGACAGGGGCATTTACCTCTGCCAAGGTTTCTGCTGCTTTTTGTTTAGCTATGCCCTGTCCCCAGAGGAAGGCTGGCCTCCCTGAGCTGCGGTGGGCTCCACCCAATTCAAGCTTTCTGGTGGCTTTGTTTACCCACTTAAGCCTCAGCAATGGCAGGTCCTTACCCTAGCCTCGCTGCCACCTTGCAGTTAGATCTCAGATTGCTGTGCTAGCAATGAGGGAGGCTCCGTGGGTATGGGACCCTCCAGGCCAGGTGTGGGATATAAACTCGTGGTGTGCCATTTGCTAAGATCCTTGGTAAAGTGCAGTATTAGGGTGGGAGTGACCTGATTTTCCAGGTGTTGTCTGTCTCAGCTTCCCTTGGCTAGAAAAATTGATTCCCTTCCTCCTTGTGCTTCCCAGGTGAGGTGATGCCTTGCCCTGCTTCAGCTCTTGCTGATCGGGCTGCACCAGATGACCAGCACCAATTTTCCGGCACTCCCCAGTGAGATGAACCTGGTACCCCAGTTGAAAATGCAGAAATCACCCATCTTCTGTGTCACTCATGCTGGCAGCTGGAGGCTGTAGCTGTTGGTACCATTCCTTCTGAAACGATTCCAATCAATAGAAAAAAGAGGGAATCATCCCTAACTCATTTCATGAGGCCAACATCATCCTGATACTAAAGCCTGATAGAGATACAACCAAAAAAGAGGATTTTAGACCAATATCCCTGATGAACATTGATGCAAAAATCCTCAATAAAACACTGGCAAACTGAATCCAGGAGCACAACAAAAGCTTATCCACCATGATCAAGTGGGCTTCATCCCTGGGATGCAAGGCTGGTTCAACATATGCAAATCAATAAACGTAATCCAGCATACAAACAGAATCAAAGACAAAAACCACATGGTTATCTCAACAGATGCAGAAAAGGCCTTTGAGCCTTTTTAACAGTGCTTCATGTTAAAACTCACAATAAATTTGGTATTGATGGAACATATCTCAAAATAATAA
>NW_016820475.1:42803-84604 GCF_001698545.2 Rhinopithecus bieti | reverse complement strand
AAATCCAGATTGGAAAGAAAGAAGTTCATATTTATTTACAGATAACATGATCTGCTATATAGAAACTGTAAGAAATACACAAACACAAAGTATTCAAGCTAATATGTCAGTTCAACAAGGTTGAAAGATACAAGATCACATTTAAAAAGTGAGTTTTACTTCAATACACAAGTCAATCCAAAAGGAAATTAAGAAATAATTACATTTCAGAAGGCATCAAAAGAATCAAATGTTTGGAAATAAATTTAACCAAAAATTTCAACATTTGTACACTGAAAACTGTAAAATGTTATTGAAATAAATTTAATGAGACTTAAATAAATGGAAATATATCTATGTTCATGGATGGAAACACTATCGACAAAATGACTGATATGATTTAACTGTGTTCCCAACCAAATCTCATCTTGAATTGTAGCTCCCATAATTCCTAGGAAGAGTTATGTCATAGGAAGGACCCAGTGGAAGGTAATCGAATCTTGGGAGTGGATTTTTCCTGTGCTGTCCTTGTGACAGTGAATAAGCCTCATGAGATCTGACTGTTTCATAAAGGGCAATTCCCCTGCACATACTCTCTATCCTGCTGCCATGTAAGACATGCCTTTGCTCCTCCGCCTTCTGCCATGATTGTGAGGCCTCCCCAGCAAAGTGGAACTGTGAGTCCAATAAACCTCTTTTACTTTATAAATTACCCAGTCCTGAGTACTTCTTCATAGCAATATGAAAATGGACTAATACAATGGCAATATTTCTGAAATTGATCCACAGATTCAATGTAGTCGTTATCAAAATTCCAACTTCTTTTCTTTTTACATAGATTGGAAAACCAATGATAAGATTAATATGGAAATTCAAGAGACTTAGAATATCCAAAATAATTTTGAAAAAGAAAATCATATCTGGAAGTCTCACACTTTTTATTTCCAAAATCTAACAGAAAACTACAGTCATCAAAACAGTTGTGGTACTAGAATAACAATAGATGTGTAGACCAATGGAATAGAATCTGGAGTCCAGAAATAAATTATCATGTTTTAGAGTAAACAGAATTTCAACAAGGATGCCAAAATAAATTAATGAAAAAATAATTGTTTCCTTCAGCAAATAATGCTGTAATAGCTAGAAATTCATATACAGAAGAAAATAGAATTGGACACTTATATACACCATAGGCAAAAATAAACACAAAATGGGTTGAAGAACTACATGTAAAATCTAAAAGTATAAAACTATCACAAGAAAACATAAGTGTGAATCTTTGTGTCCTTGAGCTGTGCAGATTTCTTAGCTATCCCACCCAAAGTACAAAAGAAAAATAAAATAATAAATTAGACTTCATCAAAATTAAAATAAAGTTTGCTTTAGAGAACCCCATCCCCAAAAATAGAAAAAATAAATAAGACCCAGTATTTGCTAGCACAGTGTGGTGACTGTAGTACAAAATAATTTAATTGTTCATTTTATAATAACTAAAAGAGTATAATTAGATTATTTGAAACATAAAGGATACATGCTTGAGGTAATAGATACCCTATTTGCCTCAATGTAATTATCTTGTATTGCATTCCTGTATCAAAGTATCTCATGTAACCCATAAATATATAGCTACTATCTATTTGCAAAAATTAAAAATTAAAAAAATACTATTGTAAAAGTTAAAATGCAACCCACAGAATTGTAGAAAATATTTGCAAATGACATGTCTGATAAGGAATTGTTATTCAGAATATATGACTGTTATACCTCAGTCATAAAAGAAAATAACCTACTTGGAAAATTGGCAAATGATTTGAACAAATATTTCTGTAAAGCAGACATGCAAATATCTAACAAGCACGTGAAAAAATATGCAATGCTGATCATTAAGGAAATTCAAATCAATGTCACAATAACATTTCACTTCACCTAAGATGGTGATAATAAAAAAGACAGATAACAAGTGTTGGCCAGGGTATGGAGAAATGGAAACTTTCTTACATAGGTCATGTGGATGTAATATGATGCAGCTTCTGAGGAAAACATTGTGATGATTCCTCAATAAATGAAATACAGAATCATCATATGACCCAACAACTTTACTCCCAGGTAGTATACCCCAAAATTAAAACACATGTTTATGCAAAACTTGTGCAAGAATGTTCATAAAAGCATTATTTATAGTATCCAAAATGTGGAAACAACCCAAATATCCATCAACTCATTAATGGTAAAGAAAAAGTGACATATCCATGCAATGGAATATTATTTAGAAATACAAAAGGAATAAAGGGAAAGGAATGCTATAACACAGATGATCTTTAAACCGTTATTCTAAATGAAAGAACTCAGACACAAATGTCCTCACTATAAAAGTCTATAGATTATCTATTTATATAGAATTTCCAGAATATATACATAGATAGTGATAGAAACTAAATTAGTAATTGCCAACAACTGTAGGAATGTAAGAATAAGGAATAACTGATAATGGGAATGGGATTTCTTTTATAAGTGATAAAATATTCTAAAATTGATTGTGGTAAATGCTGTATAACTCTAAATATACAGAAAATAATTGAACTGTACTCACTGGGGAAATTGGATTGTATGTAAATTATATCTTAATAATGCTGCTAAAATAATATATGAAGATATATTTTTATATCATTTGATTTTTTGAAACATAATTTAATGTCTGATTAGCGTCCCTACTGCATTAATATATAGCACTTATTTAACTAATTTTCAGTATTATAATCAGTGCTTTGAGGAGCACTGCTATAAAGTTTTGCGTATATCTTTTCTTACATACTTACCATAAATTCCTACAAAGAGAATTGCTGGACTAAATTTTGACTTTGAGTAGACACTGGCAAATTATTTTTCATAGTAATGATCTCATTCATAATAACCATAAGTAGTATGTGAAATTGTCATATTCTGTACCCCCTGTCCAATGCCAAGTATTTTCTGCTGCTACTCCTTTTTATTTTCTTCTCCTTGTCCTCTTCCTCATCTCCCTTATTCTTAATATTTGTAGAAACTTATGTGTACATATATACACATTCTTAATATTTGTATATACATATGTGTATAATATATACCCAGATGAACTAATGTCAGGCTCATTTGTATATGATTAAAGTTAATTTCTAAGATGTGTGTTTTATATTACTTCTGTACTTTTTGAAAACCACATAGATCTAATGTTATTGAAAGAAAATGATATATATTATATATCTATATTCATAATATTCTATATTATACTCAGTTGCTATTCAGAAGAAACTCCCTTTGCTGATTATGCACAATTATATATAAAATTTATATGTATATGTATTTTACATATGTACCTATACATAGATATGTGTATATTATATAGTTGACTCTTAAGCAATGCAGAGGTTGGGGCACTGACTTCCTGCACTTTCAAAAATCTGTGTATGGGAACAGAAAGCCAAATACCACATGTTGTCACTCATATGTGGGAGGAGAACATTGGGAACACATGGGCACAGAGAGGGGAACAATACACACCAAGGACCATTGGGGGGTGGGGATTGAGGGGAGGGAACTTAGAAGATGGGTCAATAGGTGGAGCAAACCACCACAGCACGTGTATACCTACGCAACAAACCTGCACGTTCTGCACATGTAAACTAAATAAATATATTATAACAAGAAAAAAATCTGTTTATACATTTTGACTCCCTGAAAAATTAGCTACTAATAGTATACTGTTGACCAGAAACTTCATCGAAAACATAAACAGTTAATACATATTTTGTATGTTGTATGTATTATATACTATATGCTTACGATAAAGTAAGCTAGAGAAAAGAAAAAGTTATCAAGACAATCATAAGAAGGTGAAAATATATTTACTATTCATGAAGTGGAAGTGGGTCACAATAAAGGTCTTCAACCTTGTTGTCTTCACATTGAGTAGGCTGAGTAGGAGGAGGAGGAGGAGTTGGTCTTACTGTCTCGGGGTGGCCAAGGTGGAAGAAATCCGTGTATAAATGGGGTCCATGCAATTCACACCCATATTGTTTGTTGTTCTAGGGTCAACTGTGTATGTACGTGTGTGTATATATACATATATCCTCATAGTCTCTTTTTAGTATTACTGAATCAGTGATAACTTTTACAAACTTCTCTACTGCAATGATCTAGGACTTTACATGTTTTTTGGTTTTTTTTAAATGATATTTCTGGTGGGTATCATCATTATTATTTACAGATGAGAAGTTAAATGTCCACATAAGTTCAATCACTTAATTTAGGTCACATAGTTTGTATTTGGTATAGCAAGGGTTCAAACTTAGGTATGTTTGGTTTCAATCCATGTACCTTTTCTACTATACCACATTTTTTTTTGATTCAACAAGTATGTTTTCAGAACCTACTATGTGCCAGGTACTATGCCAACATGAGAGTATAGTGATGTATAAAATTGACATGGTCACTACTCTCAAGGAACTTATAGTCTAGTGGGAATACATAACAGTAATAAGCCCACAAGTAAAATTTATGTTAAATTTAAATAGTGGTAAGTGGTATAAAGAAGATAAAATAAGGTAACGATAGAGAGTGACTAGGGAAGAACATTAGATAACGTTGCCAGATGGACCACTTAGAGGAGATTTGAGCTGACATCTGAATGAGAATGAGTTAGCCATATGAAGAACATGAAGAATGTTCAGAGAGGAAGTGATTGAAATTCCAAAGGTCTTGACTCAGGACCAAACAACATAATTTAGAAAGAGAACTATGGTGGATGCAGANTTTTTTTTTTTTTTTCAGTTGCAAGATTTAATCCAGTGAAGTCTTTTTAACTCTTTATGCCTCTTTCTTCAGGAGATGAAATGTTAAGTATTTGACTTTTTGGCCTTTATTGCTGTTATATTTAATTTTAGGTGTCAACTTGACTGGATTAAAAAATACCTAGAAACTTGGTAAAGCATTACTTTTGGGTGTGTGTCAGAAGACATTATCCTGTGAGTAGAGTGAACTAGGTGAGAAAGGTCTGCTCTCCATGTGGGCAGGTACCATCCAATCTTCTGAGTGCCCTGAGACAACACAGAAAGGGTAAACGTTTTGATCCATCTGCTGAAGTTGTGATGTACTCTTTCTCTTTTCCTTGGACAACAACTCCAGGCTCCCCAGCTCTTGGACCCCAAGACTTGTACCAGCATTGCCCTGAGTTCTCAGGCCTATGATCTTGGCCTGGGAGTTATACCATTGACTTTCCTGATTCTGAGGCCTTCTGACTTTGACTGAGCCACAATCTCCAACTTGCAGCTGTCATGGGACTTCTTGGTCTCCACAATTGTGTGAACCAATTTCCCAATTAAATCCTCTCTCATCTTTCTCTCTCTCTGTCTCTCTCTCTCCCTCCCTGTCACCTATCTCTTACTATTACTGTTTCGTTGGAAAGCCCTTACTAACACACTTAGACATAGGGTACGGAAATGTGACTCCGGCTTCAACAATCAGACACAGTCATTTGAAATTTTGATTCAAGACATAGAGGCCCGGGGAGGGAGGCAATGGCCTTTTTCTCTTTAGCAGTCATAATGATGCTGCAAATTATGCTCCTGGCTCAGAAATGATGTGGTGCATATTTAGTGCTCAATGGCTGCAGTGATTCTCTCATGACACCAGTTCTGAAGATAATTTTGGCTGTTATTTCTGTATGTATAGCCTGGAGCTTGATTCTTTAATCCTTCCAACAATTTTTAAAAATTTATTTTAATAAGATCATTTTCTCATTAATTATTCAGCATACATCCCTGTTACTTGTAATTTAAAATCCTGAATGATACAGTTAGGGTGACTGAAGCATAATGAGAAAGGAGACAAGTTATAGGAGATTGTGGTAGGCAAAATAATAGCTCTAGAGAGTTATCTACATCCTAAACCCCCCAAACTACAAAGATATTACCTTACATGGCAAAAGTGACATTGAAGATGTGATTAAGGATCTCGAGATGTGGAGATTATCAGAGACTAGATGAGTGCAATGGAATAAAATGGTCCTTATAAGAGGGAGGAAAGAAGGTCAGAGTCCAATAAGAAGATGTGATGATGGAAGCAGGGGTCAGAGTGATGTGAGGTTATAAAACCAAGATATTTAAGGAGCCTCTAGAAGCTGGAGAAGGCAAAGATTGGATCCTCTTTTGTAGTATCCAGAAGAAATACAGCCTTGCCACCTTACTTTAGACTTCTGACTTCCATAACTGGAAGACAATACATTTGTGTTGTTTTAAGTCACCAAGTTTGTGCTAATTTATACAGCAAAAAATGGCAACTACTTCAGAGACACTGGAGAAGAAAGCACAGGGTTTAAATCTATCACTGACTATTTAGAGTGGACTGTAGTCTAAGTCCTGTGCTGAGGTTATAAAAAGAAATTAGAATTAAATCAGGCTGGATGATTGACTTGGGGCTTCTAAAACAGACACATACATAAACTAAACAACTCATGTGTACATTATCTATACCATTAGTAATGTAAGATAGCAACTGAAAAAAAATCCTATTTACCTATGTGTTTTTCTAACCAGATTTAGAGTACTGTGGCTCTAAGAACCATAGCATTAGAAGAGTATTGCCAAACTAGTACATTCAGAATAAGATAAAGAAGGAGATAAAGTATTTAGAAATCATTTCATGCGAAATAGTTGGAGAAAGTGGGAATGGTTAGCAAATACTTATTTTCGTATATTTAAAAGGGTGTTAATGGAAAGAGTAGTCATTGTTTACGAGGAGATAATATTGCCTAATGTATAGAGTTCTTTTCAGGATTAAATTAGTATATTTCTATATGCATATCATTTCTGCTATTATTAATACATACTTGGCCTGTGAATAACACACTTTGGAACGGCACAGGTCTACTTATATGTGGTTTTTTTTTTTCAACCAAAACAGGATCTGAAACGCAGTATTCACGGGATGTGAAATTTGTATACACAGAAGGCCAGCTTTCCATGTATCCAGGTTTTGCCAGGCCAACTGTGTGACTTGAGTGTGTGCAGATTTGGGTACTGTGTGTGTGTGGTGGGGGACCTGGAAATCTGGAACCAATCCCCCAGATATCTGAGGGATGACTGAATTCCGATGTTTCTAGAGGGAAGAACCTGGAGGAATACAGTTACGACAAATTAAATTTCAGCCAAATATAAAGAACACTATTCTTGAATAGCAATGATAAGTGTCTACATATAGGACACTTAGGGTAGTGAGATCACTTCCCTTGAAATAACCTAAGCAGAAGGCAGACGTGCCAGGACAATTCAGAAGACGTTCCCATTTTCACTGGGCAATTAGAGAAAAATGATCCTTGGTGAGATATATATATATATATTATATATTAAATGAAACTAGTTATGTTTTAATCTTTTCTTAAGGGTCAAAAGACAGGAGAACAAAATAATTTTTTTTTTCTTTGTAATAGCCATTAGCTGTGTTTGCCACATACATTGTTTCTTTTTCTGGGAACAAACATACACTGAATTAGTTCTGTCTGATGAGTGTGACGTGACTGTGTCCCTTCCTCACTGCATCATTTTTACAAGATGATGGTTGTTTCTGACAACCTGGGCGGAATGAGTACCTACAATAGATGAGCTTCCTTGTGAAACAATGACGGATATGTCATCTGAGTAAGAAATCACTTCTTATTTTAAGTCACAGAGATCTGAAATGTATTTGTCACTGTAGCATAACTTAGCCTACCTTGATCAATATAACCATATTGAATTCTAAATATTTTAGTGACTTGTGCGAGTTTAACAAAGAGAAAATATTAGCATGCCCTAAGAGAAATGGAAATAATTAACATTTTGCTACATTCAGTATGAATAACATTTTTCACTCTATTTGTGTCTTAAATGTATACTTTCCCACCTTCTGCTACCCCTAGCTCCAGTTCCAGATAAAAGATGGAAGTGCAAGGAGACTTGAATTGCTCCTTAAGGTTTCCTGGTGTGGGAGATGACATGCAACTCTTTGTGGGAGGTCAAAGGCTAGACAGTATATCATGGCATATTATTTCCTTCACTTGAACAGAATAGTGGAGAATAACTGAGAGAAAAATAAGACACAATGGTGGGCTGTTAGAGATCTAAAAGCTAGCATATTGTGAGATGACTGAAGCAAGCTTGATGGAAAATTTTGTGAAGAGAAGTGAAACCAACCGAAGGGAAGCTTTGTGAAAAATCTAGCACATCTGGCTGGAGAGGAGTATTTGGACAATTGTAATGCTATGTGCATAACTTTTTTGTAGACAGTTTAGCCTGTAAGCAAAGAAAGATGATGAATATAGGCAATTAAATTACATTCAATATACTCTTGTTATCATAGTAATTATTGTTTTCTAACACATGAGACAGCATTCATTTTGTCTCTATGTTTGATTATAAATATAATTTCTTTTATATTTATAACTGCGTTTAAGGAAGATGAGAGAGGCAAAGCCTACTGAACATATTAAAACAAATAGAAGATTACTAAAATTTAATGGATTTGTTAAAGTCAAATCAAAGAATATGGAAATTTACACGAATTCTATCAAATGTTGTCATCATCTATTATTGTCCCACTGTTTCATTTCACCTTGCCAAATAACAGTTGTCCCAGATTGTACATTTCCCTTGTTTATCTGGAAGCACTTTGATGGTACCTCCATCTCCTACCAACTCTACCATTAACCTGCTTTATTAGTTGGAAATATCACATATTTTAATGCTGGGTCTTGATTTCCTTCACTGCGAAAAAAAAGAAGGGGAGATGAAATGATATTCTCAACCTATTGTTAGAAATCAAATTCAATTTCTTTCCCAAAAGATAGAAGTATGGTGTTGCTTTTGAGAAGCAAAGTTTTGAAGAAAGCAATGATGATTTTTAATATAAAATAATGGCACATAAAATTCAAGGAAGTGGGTAAGAGCTGAATATCCTTGGGTATCTGTAGATGAGGCCTGATGATAGTCCCAAAGGAAAATCAGATGCTGAAGGATTATATTTACCTCTCAAGAAACAGCAGGAACCGTTAAACATATACCAAATGCCAGCTAACAACTGTTACTAAGGAGGATTTAGCTGTGAATTTGTGTATTTCTTTGTAAAGTAAAGGTTAAGGCTTAAGATGCTATGCATTTTGAATTACCTAGCAGAAGATATCAGTGCCGATATTATCAAAGTATATAAAAATGCCTCACAATATTGATATCAGGAGTGAAAGATTCACCTCCAAAAGTTTAAACTGATCTATGCCAATGCCCTCTACATTATCTCCATGGAGAGACCTTGCAGAGTGAAAAGCTGAGCAAGTAAATGTCCTGATACATATCCCCTCATTTTACCTAGGAACTAGACATACTTTGCAGCCTCTGGCTCACTCTACTTTTCTGGCCACCGTGATAGTCGAGGGTAAAGGAAATCTAGACTGTGTAGTGGAGAAGAGAGAATAAAGATAAGTGCCAGTTATGTTCCTAAGATCAGTTTCAATGCCAGAGATTATAGTTTGTTCACAGAACTCTTGTTTTTAAGATTTCTCTCAGGAAGACAGAACCCTGGGAACCATGGATGATGTTCTAAAAACTTGCTTGGACAAGTGGATTTGTTTGTCACAAGGGGTAAATTGCAGGGTCATGAAAATGTGCCACTCAGATGTCATGCTTCAGGGAGCGTGGTAGACTGATGGTCCCTGCTACTGTCCTTGTGAATCTACCACTACATGCCTGCCGGAGTCTCACTGCCCATGGGCTTCACCCAGCCAATGACTGAGCAGAGTGAAGATAGTAAGGTCTATTGTGGAGGGACATAGAGCTCCTACAGTGGGAGACTTTGGTTTGATGTCACCACATGGTCCTGGCTAAAAGACCCTTGGAACTGCCCTGTAATCCTAGCCTCTGTCTACCTAATTCTCTTTCCTTTTCTCTCCCCTTTCAGAGGTGTCAGAACTGAATCACAGTATGAAGGCTCCCCTCACCTCCCATTCCTTCCATAAATAAATATTTGGCATACCTCATCTTGTCTTGCGGTTTGCTTCTCAGGAGACCTAAGCTAAGGAAGCAGGGAAGATTGGAAGTACAGGAAAATGAACAGCTTCAGAATCAGCTTTCAACCAATGCAGGTAGAAATAAAAGGACAAAGGCTTTCTCTTTCCATATTTCTGAGTGAATTTTTATATTTCTTTGTAAAGTAAAGGTTAAGGCTTAATCAGATATTATGCATTTGGAATTACATAACAGAAGATATCATATATCATATATATATATCATATATCATATATACATAGCATTGGTACTCCATACACATGTCTAGGGCTTTCCAAGAAGCTTTTAGGGAGTCTACAAGGTCAAAACTATTTTTTTTCACTGTGTAGACATTTGCACTGATGGTGTAAAACCAGTGGTAAGTAATACAGCTTGCACCTTAGCATAAATTAAGAAACTGGCATCGAACTGCACAAGTGGTAATCGTTTTCTTCACTGTCATGCACTTTCAGTTTTAAAAATTTGAATTTCACTTAAGAATGTACTTGATGAAGCAGAAAGTATGATTAATTTTAATTACTGCTCCATTCTTGACATGTNACTTGACAATTCAAGGAAAATTAAAAGTTTTGCAAATTTTGTATCTACCACCATGAGTTTCACTTTCCCAATATCTCAAACCTTTTTTCATGAGATGCATGATGATATTTACAAATGTGAAGCAGTATTTTTATATGACCTTGCAGACATTACAAAATCATCCATGTGAAGAAAAATCCATTCACCATGCAAAATGTTCACTGAAACGGTTTCAGATTTCACACTGCAGTAACCTTTAAGAGACTCCTACCAGTTGAGTTTTGTTGTAGTATCACAGAATATTTAAAATTGTTGAAAAGGCAATTAAAGTACTCTTTTCTTTTTCAGTTAGTTACTTGTGTAAAGCTGAATTGTCTTTGTATGGATCAATCAAAGCAACATCTCATTACAGACTAAATGCAAAAGTACATATGAGAATATAGTTGTATTCTATTAAATGAGTATTAAAGATATGTGCAACATTTTAAAACAATGTCACTTGTCTCAATATAGTATATTTCATTTTGAAAATATAGTTTATTCTTAAAAAGTATTATTATAGTTAACATGTCATTGATTTATTAGTATCACATTAAAGTAAATTAATAATTTATTTTCAGTTTAATTTCTGATGTGGCAAATAGCAACTGATAAAACCTCTTTAAAAAAAAAAGCTTTTTAGGGTTTTCAAAAATTATCAAAAATGCAAAGGAGTCCTGAGACCACAATGATTGAAAATTGCTGACCTAGAAGATTGCTTTCAATCATCATAGTATTGCAGAATTACAAACCGTGATGATGTCATTACTGTTTCACCATTCTCACATTTGAGCAAATTCGTGGTATTTTTTATCTTTGCCGGAATTTCAAATGTCTTTTATTTTTCCTCTTGGTGTCTCGTGAGTAGATCACCTTTCCTCGTCACTTTGCACATTTTTATGCCCCATCTAGGAACATACTTATACAGATGTTTTATTTGAAGCCCTGCTTAACCTTCAGCACTCGGGTTAAGTGCCACCTGAATAGTCACAATCCACAAAAGCTAACCCTTTTCTTCTTTCTCTGTCTCATTGTTCCCACACACTGATGCATTCCTGTTTGCTGGAATAAGTTCCCAAGTCCTTATCTCATGCTTGTTTTATGGAAACCCAGACTGTGATACTATCTGGCCCATAGTAGGTACTCACTGAGAGATTATTACTAGCATTTTGACTTTCTAGCATGATGATTAAGGGTAAGTGATGTAGAGTTATTTTTAACTGGTCTGCCATACCACCAATAAATCACCTAAGTTATGAACAGAACTTAATTGTTTAAATGAGGCACTCTAAAGTACCTGTGTTATAGTATCTGCGTGGTTAGTCTTGTGATATCCCTACCCCTACGTTTCAGAAGGCCTCTGACCTCTGACCCGTAATAAGATTGACCAGTTCTACCATTGGTATATTATTACTTCTTCCTGGAAAGGCTTCTTAGACCACCTGAGGACAGAGAATTGGATTTCTATGTGTTACCAAGATTCATTGTATAAATGTCTTTTTGTCTGTTTCTTCATTAATGGAAGTTTAACACTAATTGATGTACCTAGTTTTATTTTACAATAGTAACCTCTTAGCAAGATTATAGGGTAAAGTGTAGACCTTGCCTACCTTTAACTGGGAGAGGCTAAGACATATACCAGAAGAACATAATGATTACTGACCACACACATTGTCATAGGACAGTTGGTAGCACCGTGTCTTCAAATCAAAAGACTCAAGAGGATAAAATATGAAAATATCTTCTCTTCTGATGGCAGAAACATATCAAAGAAACATGAGAGTTTATCTACAGAGAATAATGTAATGAAAGATAGCTGGTTGGTTGAAGACTATATAGCAACACGTCAGAGTTTTTCATTTATTTTAGTGGCACAAGTAATGCTCAGTCTGAATAATCTCCTTTTCTCTTTTATAAAACAGCTCTATTAAGATATACTTTATATGCCATACAATTCACCTGCTTAAAGTATACGATTCAGTGATCTTTGTTATGTCGTATTATTACATTTTAAAATTATAGTAAAAATGTATATAACATTTGCCAATTTAACGATTTTAAAATGTACAATTCAGTGACATTATTCATACTCACAATGTTGTGAAACCACCACCGATATATCTTATCCTTTTCTAAAAAAGTGTATGCATGTAGCTACTGTTTTGATTCAACATGTTAAATATTTTACTCCACTCTCTTCTTGCTTGCATGATTTCCTTGGAGAAGTCAAATGTTATTCTTATCTTTGTTCCTCAATATGTACAGTATTATTTTGTAAAATTAATTAATTTTACATTTTGTTGGTACATGGTAGGTGTATTATTTATAGGGTACCTTAGATGTTTTGATACAGGCATGCAATTTGAAAGGAGGACAACAGGGAGAATGGGGTATTAATTCCCTGAAGCATTTATTCTTTGAGTTAAAAACAATCAATTACATTCGTTAAGCTATTTTAAAATATACAGTTAAGTTATTATTGACTATAGTCACCCTGTTGTGTTGTCAAGTAGTAGGTCTTATTCATTCTAATTTTTTTTTGTACACATCAACTATCCCCACTGATATGGTTTGGATTTGTGTCTCCGCCGAAATCTCATGTCGTGTTGGAGGAGGGGCCTGGAGAGGGTGATTGAATCATGGGGGCGGTTTTCCTCCTTGCTGTTCTCAGGAGAGTGAGTGAGTTCTCACAAGATCTGATAGTTTAAAAATGTGTGGCACTTCCCCCTTCTCTCTCTATCCTGCTGCCATGAAAGATGTGACTTGCTTTCCCTTCACCTTCTACCATGATTGTAAATTTCCTGAGGTCTCCCCAGCCATGTGGAACTGTTAGTCAATTACTCTTTCCTTTATAGATTACTCAGTCTCAGGTAGTTCTTTATAGCAGTGTGAGAATGGATTAATACAACCACCTTGCCCAAACACCCCACTACCCTTACCAGCCTCTGGTAACCATCCTTCTATTCTCTAGGTCCATGAGTTAAATTGTTTTTATTTTTAGATCTCACAAATAATTGAGAAAATGCAGTGTTTCTCTTTCTATACCCGCCTTATTTAATTTAACATAATGATCTAAAATTCCATTAATGTTGATGCAAATGACTAGATCTCATTTTTTATACCTGCATAGTATGCCATTGTGTATGTACCACATTTTCTTGATCCACTCATCTGTTGATGGAGAGTTAGATTGCTTCAAAATCTTAGCTATTATAATCAGTGCTACAATAAACATAGGAGTGCAGATACATCTTTGATATACTGATTTATTTTCTTTTTTGTATAAACCCAGCAGTGGGATTGCTGGATTACATGGTAACTCATTTCTTGTTTTTCAAGACCCTCCAAACAGTTCTCCATAGTGGTTGTACAAATATACATTCCCACCAAGAGTGTACAGGGGTTCCCTTTTCTTTACATTTTCTCGAGCATTTGTTTTTGCCTGTCTTTTGGATGTAAGCCATTTAAGCTAGGGTGAGATATCTCATTGTAGTTCTGATTTGCATTTATCTGATGATCAGTGATGTTGAGCACCTTTTCATATGCCTGTTTACCATATGCATGTCTTCTGAGAAATGTCTATTCAAATATTTTGCCCATTTTGGGTTGGAGTATTAGATTTATTTTACAGAGTTGTTTGAGCCCCTTATATGTCCTGGTTATTAATCCCTTGTCAGATGGGTAGTTTGCAAATATTTTCTCCCATTCTCTTGGTTCACTCTTCACTTCGTTGATTGTATTATTTGCTGTGCAGAAGCATTTTTTAACTTGATGTGATTTCATTTGTTTATGTTTGCTTTGGTTACATGTGCTTGTAAGGTATTGCTCAAAAAGTCTTTGCCCAGACCAATGTCCTGGAAGTTTTCCCCAATGTTTTCTTGCAGTCATTGCATAGTTTCAGGTATTATATTTAAGACTTTAATCCACTTTGATTTGATTTTTGTATTTGGTGAGAGTTAGGGGTCTAGATTCCTTTGTTTGCATATGGATATCCAGCATTTTCAGCACCATTTATTGAAGAATCTCTCCTTTCCCCAGTCTATTTTCTTGAAGTCATTGTCAAACATGAGTTCACTATAGGTGTCTGAATTTGTTTCCAGGTTCTCCATTCTGTTCCATTGGTCTATGTGTCTGTTTTTATGCCAGTACCCTGCTATTGTTAATATAGCTCTGAAACATAATTTGAAGTATGGGAATGTGGTTCTTCCGTTTTTGTTCTTTTGCTTAGAATAACTTTGGCTATTATGGGTCTTTTGTGGTTTCGTATACATTTTAGGATTTTTTTTTCTATTTCTCTGAAGAATGTCATTGGTATTTTTATAGGAATTGCACTGAATATGTAGATTGCTTTGAGTAGTATGGACATTTTAGCAATATAGATTGCTTCAATCTATGAACATGAAATATTTTTCAATTTGTTGGTATTCTCTTAAATTTCCTTCATGACTTTTAATTTTATTATACAGATCTTTCATTTCTTTGTGTGGGAAAGAGAGTTTCTGGGATGGAGGATGAGTTGGTCTCCCCTGTGTGAGACACCCATGGGGAGCCATGGGTGGCCTCTGAGGAGAAAAGTCTCCTTATTGCCTTCATGTCTTTATGCCCGGAGAGCATAACAGCTCAGCAGCGTGCCACAGGTTGCTTGGGGGAGATAACACTCCCCTGAAGCAGTGGAATATAAGCAAACATCTTGGCTTCTTCGGAAACCCACTGCCACCCATTTCAGTCCCGATAAGTTAAAGATCTTAAGTAGTTTAGACACATGCCTTTGCTTGAGGAAATTCACAGAAACCACCACTGCTATACATCTTATTGAGTGACTCACGAGTTCTCCTTCAGATTAATCCTTTTCCTCATTCCTTCCTACCCCTCCCATTTGCCCTAAGAACAAAGAGCTTGTAAACCAGTAAATCAGGTGGAGCCAAAGAGCTCTGGGCCATGAGCAAGCCTCCGAGGCTCAGGCTCCGGTCCCTTGGACCTGCCTTTTGAACTCTTATTCCATCTCTTTCTAATTCCTTTGTCTCCACTGGACTCGGGGTACCCGCCAGGTAGTGTGGGGCCGGTTTTCCCAACACTTTGGTTAATTTATAGGTATTTAATTTCATGTGTGGCTATTGTAAATGGGTTTATATTTTATTTCTTCAGATAGTTTACTTTTGGCATATAGAAATGCTACTGATTTTTGTATGTTGGTTTCATATCCTGCAACTTGATTTAATTTATTAGTTCTAATATTTTTGTGTGTGTGTGGAGTTGAAATAGGTTGCCTCTGTGTTTCCACCCAAATCCACCTTGAATTGTAGTTCCCATAATTTCCACATGTTGTGGGAGGGACCCAGTGGGAGATAACTGAATCATGGGGACAGTTTCCCTCATACTGTTCTAGTGGTAGTGAATAAGTTTCATGAGATCTGATGGTTTTATAAAGGGTTTCCTCTTTAGCTTGGCTCTGATTGTCTTTTGTCTGCTACCGTGTAAGACATGCCTTTCACTTTCCACCATGATTGTGAGGCCTCCCCAGTCACGTGGAACTGTGATCCATTAAACCTCTTTTTCTTTATAAATTATCCAGTCTTAAATATGTCTTTATCTGCAATGTGAACATGGACTAATACAGGAGTCCTTAGGTTTTCTCAAATATAAGATAATATCATTCACAAACAACAATAATTTGATGTCTTTTCTTCCAATATGTATATCCTTTATATCTCTCTCGTCTGACTACTCTAGCTAGAACTTGGAATATTTTGTTGAATAACAGTGGTAACCATGAACATTATTGTCTTAGAAAAAAGGCTTTTAGTTTTTCCCCATTCAGTATTATACTAGCTATGGTCCTGTCATATATGGCTTTTATTATATTAAGGTATGGTCATTCTATACACAGGTTTTGCATATTTTGTCTTGAAGGGATGCTAAATTATATAAATGCTTTGTCAGCATCAATTGAAATAATTATATGACTTTTATCCTTCATTCTGTTGATATAATGTATCACACTGATTGATTTGCATATGTTGAACCATCCTTGCATTCCAGAAATAAATCACACTTGGTCATGATGAATGATCTTTCTAATGTATCGTTGAATTTAATTTGCTAGTATTTTGTTAAGGATTTTTGCATCAATGTTTATCAGAGGTATTAGTCTGTAGTTTTCATTTTTTTTATATGTCCTTGCCTGGTTTTGGTATTAGAGTAATACTGGCATCATGCAATGTGGTTGGACATATTCCCTTCTCCTCTATTTTGCAGAATAGTTTGAGTAGGATTGATATTATCTCTTCTCTAAATGTTTGATAAAATTTGACATTGAAGCCATAGGGTCCTGGGCTTTTCTTTACTGGGAGACTTTTATTATGGCTTCAATCTCATTATTTATTTGTCTGTTCAGGTTTCAGATTTAATCTTGGTAGGTTGTATGTATGCAGGAATTTGTCTATTTCTTCTGGATTTTTCAATTTATTGTCATATAGTGCTCCAGTGTTTGGTGCATATATATTTAAAATTTTATAAGCTCTGGCTGAATTTACCTTTTATCATTATATATTGACCTTCTTTATCTCTTATAGTTTTTGTCTTGAAATCTATTTTGTCTAATATAAGCATAGTGACTCCTCTTTTTATTTTCATTGGCATGAGATATCATTTTTTATTCCTTTATTTTCAGTCCTATGTGTGTCTTTATAGATGAAATGTGTTTATTGTAGGCAACAGATCAATGGGTCTGCTTTTCATCCATTCTGTCAGTCTGTCTTTTGATTGAACAGTTTAGTCCATTTATATTAAATGTTTTTTATATGAAAGGACTTACTACTGCCATTTTGTTATTTGTTTTATTCTTGTTTGTGGTCTTCTTTCCTTTCTTCCTGTCTTCCTCTTGTGAAGGTAATTCTTTCTGGTGATATAATTTAGTGCCTTGTTTTTTATTTTTGTGCATCTGTTGTGTTTTTTGGTTTGAAGTTACAATGAGTCTGCAAATACCATCTTAAAATTCATAATTTCAACCTAATAACAACTAAACACTATTGGAATAAACAAACAAACATATAAAAAATAAAGCTAATAATCTAAGCCTTAACTTTAACCTCTTGCTTTTAACTTTTGTTGTTTCTAATTATATCTTGTAATTAATATGTCTTGAAAAGTTGTTCTTATTATTTTCGATTGCTTTATTGTTTACTCTTTCAACTTACCATAAAGGTAGTTTACACACTACAGTTACAGTGTTATAATATTTTGTGATTTTTTGTATACTTACTACTGCCAGTAACTTTTATATTTTCAAGTGATTATTTATTGCTTATTAATGTATTTTTCTTTCTGATTGAACTACTCTCTTTAATTGTAGGATGGGTCTGATATTAACTAAATCTGTCAGCTTCTGTTTGCCTGATAAAGTCTTTATTTTCCTTCATGTTTGAATGATATTTTCACTAAATATACTATTCTAGGGTAATGTTTTCAGCACATTAAAATGTCATACCACTTTATCTTGGTCTATAAGTCTTCCATTGAAAAGTGTTCTTCTGGGCATATTGGAATTCCATTTATGTTATTTGTTTCTTTTCTCTAGCTGCTTTTAGAATTCTTTCTTTACCCTTGACCTTTGGGAGTTTGATTATTACATGCCTTGAAGTAGTCTTTGGGTTAAATATGCTTGGTGTTCTGTAGCCTTCTTATACTTGGATACTGATATGTTTCTCTAGGTTTGGGAATTTATCTGTTATTATCTGTTGGAATAAACTACCCCTATCTCTTTCTCTAACTCCTCTTTAAGGCCAATAATTCTTAGATATTCCCTTTTGAGGATATTTTCTAAATCCTATAGGCTTACTTCATTTTTTTGTTTGTTTGTTTCCTCTGACTGTGTATTTTCAAATAGTAATCTTTAAGCTCACTAATTCTTCTTTTGATTAATTCTACTATCTAAAGACTCTAATGCCTTCATGTGTATGCCAGTTTCATTTGTCAGCTGCAGAATTTCATCTTGATATTTATTTCAATCTTTTTAATTATTATTAAAGTATTATTTCAATATCTTTGTTAAAATTATCTGAATTTATTCTTTGTGTTATTTTGAATTTGTGTTTTCTCAACATACCTATTTTGAATTCTCTCTCTGAAAGGTGACATATCTCTGTTTCTCTGGGAATGGTCCCTGGTGTGTTATTTAGTTAATTTGTACAGGTCATGTTTTCCTGGATGGTGTTGATGCTAGTAGATATTCTTCAGTGTCTGGACATTGAAGATTTAGGTATTTATTGTAGTCTTCACTGTCTGTGTATAACTATAGCCTTCCTTTTTGGGAAGGTTCTTCAATATTTGGGAGAACTTGGGTGTTGTGATATAAGCTGTATCTACTTTAGGGGGAACCCCAAGGCCAGTAACACTGTGATCCTTGCAGACTGTTAGAAGCACTGCCTTGATGATTTTGAACTGTATCTGAGAGAATTTTCTGGATTACCGGGCAGAGACTCTGGTTCTCTTTCCTTACCTTTTTCTAAACATACGGAGTCACTGTCTTTTTTTCTGAGTCATCAAAAGCTGGGGGTGGAGTCACACAAGTACCCATGTGACCACCACTGCTATGACTGCACTGGTTCATACCTGAAGCCAGCATAGGGCTGAGTCTCACCCCAGGTCTGCTGTACCTACTCCCTGTATACTACCTATGCTCACTCAAGGCCCTTGGGCTTTATAATCAGCAGGTTGCAAAGTTAGCCAGGCCTGTGTTTTTTTTTCCTTTAGGTTGACAAGATCTCCCAACTTTTGGGTGAGTCCAGCAGTGCTATCTGGCGGTCAGGGATTAGATCAAAAAACCTCAGAAGTTTACTTGGTGTTCTGTTATATTGCAGCTGAGCCAGGTGCAGTTTTTCTTACTCTTCCCTCCGCTTTCCAAAGTCAGTGAAGCCTCACTCTGTAGCCACAGCCACCTACGCCACAAGGAGTACTGCCAGAATACTGCAGATGTTCCCTTAAGGTCCAAGGGCTCTTCAGTTAGCTTGTCATGAGTGCTGCCTGGCCTGGGACTCACCCTTCAAGGCAGCAGGCTCCAGTCTGGCCCAGGGCAGGTCCAGAAATTCTGTGTAGACCCCAAGGTTCTAGAACCAGAAATACCATTTGATCCAGCAATCCCATTACTGGGTGTATACCCAAAGGATTATAATGCATTCTACTATAAAGACACATGCATAGGTATATTTACTGCAGCACTATTTACAATAGCAAATACTTGGAACCAACCCAATTACCCATCAATGATACACTGGATAAAGAAAATGTGCCATATATACACTGAGGAATACTATGCAGCCATAAAAAAGAATGAGTTCATATCCTTCGCAGGGACATGGATGAAGCTGGAAACCATCATCCTTAGCAGACTAACACAGGAACAGAAAAACCAAACACCACATGTTCTCACTCATAAGTGGAAGCTGAACAATGAGAACAAATGGGCACAGGGAGGGAAACATCACACACTGGGGCCTATTGGGGGATGGGGTACAAGGGGAGGGATAGCATTAGGAGAAATACCTAATGTATATGACAGAGTGATGGGGGCAACAAACCACCATGTATACTTATTTAACAAATCTACACATTCTGCACATGTATCCCAGAACTTAAATTATGATTAAAAAAATAAAAATAAACATAAATGCAGCATAAGAGTCAAGTTCTAAAATTGGGGACCCCAAGAGCCTACTTGGTGCTCTTCCTTCCTGTGGTCATGCTGGTACTTAATTTTTGGCTCTAATGAAAGTTTTTGTTTTTTTTTTTTTCAGTGTAGAATGTTGATAACTTGTTTTCTTTGGGGAATGGATGATCAGTGGATCTTTCTATTTCATCATCTTTCTCTCTCCTCTCTCTACGGTATTATTTTCTCCTCACTTTTTTTCAGAACATTTTCTTCATTTTTAATTTTCTATAGTTTTAAAACAATCTGCCTAGGTATAGGGTTTCTTTGGCATTTTTTCTTCTTGGCGTTCTCTGAGCTTTTTGGATCTGCAGTTTGGTGTCTGACGTTAATTTGTGGAAAATTCTCAGTTATTATTCAAATATTTCATCATTTGCATTCTCCATTTCTTCTCCTTCTGGTATTCTCATTTTGCATATTTATAAACCTTTTGTAATTGTTTTTTTCAGTAACTATCCTCTTTGTTTTTTATCAATTTTGTAGGTTATTTTGCTTTTTTGAGATATCTTCAAGCTTAGAGATTCTTTCTAAGATGTGTCTAGTCTACTAATAAGCCCATCAAAGCCATTCTTGATTTCTGTTATAGTGCTTTTGAGCTCTAGCATTCCTTTTTTATTCTTAGACTTTCTGTCTCTCTGATTAAACTGCTTATCTGTTTTCTCATCCGGTCTACTTTATTTGAGCCCTTAGCATAGTAACCATAGTTATTTTAAATTTGTAGTCTGATAATTTCAACATTTCTACTGTATCTGAACCTGGTTCTGATGCCTGTTCTGTCTCTTTAAATTATGTTTTGTGTTTTAGTGAGTCATGTACATTTTATTGATAGCTGGTAATGATATACTAGATAAAACAAAATGCCATAAATAAGCCTTTAGTAACATGGAGAAGGAAAAGTATTCTATATATTTATTATTAGGTCCCAGTCTTTTAGGGAGACTGTACCTCTGGAATATGATCTTCACATGTGCTTCTCAGACTCACTCCCCATCCCTTAGGTGGGACAGAATAGCTAGGATAAACTGGAGTTTGGGATTTCCCTCTCTCATTTGAAAGAGAGGAAGCTGGAGTTGATCGGTCCTCTTTCCTCAGGTCAGTTGGGCTCTGATAAAACCACATCCAGTTAGGCCCTAGTAAGTTCATGCTGAGGGAAGACTATTAAGAAGAACAGAATATTCTAAGCATATTTAATATGTATACTTTTTCTCCTCCCCTTGTCAAAATCATGAGAGAATGTTTTCATAAGAACCTGGTCAATTCCCTAAATGTAAATCTCACAAAATGCGGGGAGAGGGTCATCTTCCATTACTGGGTTCTTCCTAGAGATTTAAGTCTCAGATTGTTCCACAGTGAGCCTCCAGCAGTTTGTCAATTACACATCAGGTTTTACTACCTTGGCACAGGTTCCCAAAGGGATTTCTACTGCTGAGTTTCTGCTCTGGAATGGTGTAACTTTATTTATTCTCCTGTTACACTTTCCAATTTGGGGGTAACAGTGTGCCATGCGGCCTCACTTGTATTAGTGGTCTAAGAAGAGTTGTTGTTTTTCAGTTTATTTACCTTTTACTCATTAGACTGAAGTGGCAAAACTACAAGATTCTGTATGCTGGAAGTCTCTTCTGCTTTTTTATTTGTAAAAGTAGATTTTTTTTTGTACTCATGCATAAATGCTATCAGGTTATATATTATTTTTTATTTAAAACTTAGTTGGCTTCCACACAAAGCAGGAAGATATTTTACAAAATGCTCTCAGTAAATGTCTTAAAATTTATCTCATAAAACTTAAAATAGCATCTGAAACAGTTTCAAATATAAATCTATCAATCAAAACCTCTTAATCTGAAGCTCCTTTCTGCATCCTGCCACTAACTTACTTGGCTTTCCTAGACGATACCTCTTCTGTTCTGGGCTCTATTTTCCCTCTCTGTAAAATGAGGTGAAATAAGTTGGTTTCTAGGATTTTCTAAGCCCTTACTTCTCTAAAACAACCATCTGAACAAACATCTGTTATCTGAGGGAAAATGCCAGATGCTGTAAAATACAAACAAACTTAAGATTCTGCTCTTGAGAAGCAATTTAATTAGAAGCTAAGTGCAAGTCAAATGCTAATACATAAAACAAAAATCCAGGAGTATTGCGAAGTATGAGCAGAAGGTATTACACAATGTTACATCATGTGTAAGCAATGGAAGCCTAGAATTTTGAGGACTTATGGTTGTCAAGGAATACTTAAATGACTTGATATGAGTGGAATGAAAATGACAATATCTTGTTAGAGCCAGTGATATTTGTAAATGAAGAGTTAGGGATAAATTGGAGATCATAAATAATACAGAAGTCAAAATTGATACTTTAAATCAGGCTTTGGACATAGGGAAATTCATACTAAGGGGAATAAAGTACCATATGACAATGATATTACAAATTTCTATTCAATAATTAACTCCAAGAAAGTAATATTTAGACTAAAAAAGAAGAAATAATTTGAAGAGGTAAAGAATGCCATTTCAACCAAAGGAAATGCAGTGTATAAAAGCACAGAATAGCAAAAATGTACTATATATTTGGGAAATGAAGAGAAAGCTGTTACAGTTGGATAAAGGAGAGTATCACACACTATAGTGAAAGAAAAAACTGTCAAGATAGGTGGGGCTCAACTTAAGAGAGCTCAGAATACCACACCAAGGTATTTTGTTTTCTGTCTATTATTATTATTATTAGTAGTAGTAGTAGTAGTAGTAGTAGTAGTAGTAGTAGTAGTAGTAAGACAGGGTAGACAGGGTCTCACTCTATCACCCAGGCTGGAGTGCAATAGCATGATCTCAGCTCACTGCAATCTCCACCTCCCAAGTTCAAGCAATTCTTGTGCTTTCGTCTCCTGAGTAGCTGGGATTACAGGCACATGCCACCACATTTGGCTAATTTTTATATTTTTACTAGAGATGGGGTTTCAACATGCTGGCCAGGCTGGTATCAAACTCCTGACCTAAAGTGATCCACCTGCCTCAGCTTCCCAAAGTGTGGGATTACAGGCGTGAGCCACCACATCCAGCCTTGGTTGATTTTTTGTGTGTGAAGGAAGCTTTCAAGATTCTTAAAGAAGAGAGTGACATGATCTGAATCCATTTTGGTAAGCTCAAAATCCTAACAACTCTATCTGCAACATAAGAACGGCAATAAAAATGGTGGATATTACATTGTAATAAGGCAAATAAGAAATGATGAGGAACTGGAGAGAGAAAGTAAAATAAGAAAGAAGGAATAGATATCCAAGTGAAAACTAAAATAGCAGCAACAGGATTTAACAATGAAAGAAAGAAGTTGGTGCTAGAGTAATACAGCAGTAGTGATAATACAAGAACACTATTAATACTAATAGACACAATATTTTTATGTGTATGTGGTTTTTGTTGTTTTTTTTTTTCTTTTTTTTATTATACCTTAAGTTCTAGGGTACATGTGCACAACATGCAGGTTTGTTACATATGTATACATGTGCCATGTTGGTGTACTGCACCCATTAACTGGTCATTTACGTTAGGTATAGCTCCTAATGCTATCCCTCCCCCTCAGCCGACCCCATGAAAGGCCCCAGTGTGTGATGTTCCCTACCCTGTGTCCAAGTGTTCTCAATGTTCAATTCCCACCTATGAGTGAGAACATGCAGTGTTTGGTTTTCTGTCCTTGTGATAGTTTGCTGAGAATGATGGTTTCCAGCTGCATCCATGTCCATACAAAGGACATGAACTCATCCTTTTTTATGGCTGCATAGTATTCCATGGTGTATATGTGCCGGGTTTTCTTAATTCAGTCTGTCACTGATGGACATTTGGGCTGGTTCCAAGTCTTTGCTATTGTGAATAGTGCCGCAATAAACATACGTGTACATGTAGACACAATTTTTTATGATCACTATTTGCCAGAAACTGTGTCAGGGTCTTTACATATATTATTTCATTTAATCCTTACAATTACTCCCTGACAGAAATCATCCAATTTTACTAATGAGGAATGTGAGACTCAGAGAGGTTAAGACATTTGCGTATGGTCACACAGCTTGTATAAAAAATAATGCTCAAACATTTTGTTATTTTTTTACTTATTCTTTATTCTTTCAGCAAAGGTTCATTGACCACTTCACATCAATGTAAGTATTCTTTCTCCCACAAACTTTTCACATGCATGCGTAAATATTGTGTCTTTGTCAACTCTCTCAAATTTGGGGGTAAGGAATCATATCTTTGTATCACAATACCCTCAATATCTAATGTGTTTCTTGGTTTGTAGGGGACACTCAACAACAGTTCTTCATTTTTTTTTTGGAAAAATACATATAACATAAAATTTACTAACTGAACCATTTTAGATGTACAGTTAAGTAATATTACCTACATTCCCATTGCTGTGTAACCAATGCTCACAACTCTTTTTAGATTGCAAAAATAAAACTCCATATCCATTGGTCAACAACACTCCGTTCATTCTTTCACCAGAACCTGATGATTACTATTCCATATAAATCTGTCTACTTTTCGTACTGCATATAATTAGAATTATACAGTATTTGTCTTTTTGTTACTGGCTTATTTATCTTAGCATAAAATCCTTGCCCTAGTCCACTTTGTTTTGCTGTAACAGAATATCTGAGGCTAGATAATTTATAAAGAAAATAGGTTTATTCAGCTCACAATAATGATGACTGGAAAATCCAAGAGAATAGTTCTGGCATCTGCTCAGCTTCTGATGAGGGCCCTGTGCTGCATGACAACATGGCAAAGAAGGAGGAAGAAAAAGCATGTACATGAAAAGAGACCAAACACAAAAGGCAACCTCACTTTATAATAACCTGCTCTCATGGAAACAAATCCTTTCTAGTAATATCTAATCCAATCTCTTAAGAATGACATTAATTTATGTTAAAAAAGCTAACCACCTCTTAAAGGCACCACGTTGTAACATTGCCACACTAGAAATTAAGGTTCCAACATGAGTTTTGATGACAACATCCAAACCATAGCAGTCCTTGAGGCTTATCCATGTTGTAGGTTACATCAGAATTTCCCTCTTTTAAAAAGATGAATAACATCCATTGTATGTATGTATCACATTTTATTAATTCATCCATGATGAACACTTGAGTCGCTTGCACCTTTTGCCTATTGTGAATAATGCTGCTATGAACACGGGTGTACAAATAGGTTTTCAAGACCCTGCTTTCAATAATTTTTGGTATATACCATAAAGTAGAATTGCTGAATCATATGATAATACGATTTTGTATTTCTTGAGGAACCACCATACTGTTTTCCGTAGCAGCTGTACCATTTTTACATAACCACCAACAGTGCACAAGGGATCTTATTTTTCTACATTCTTACCAACAATTGTTATTTACTATTTGTTTTCTCAAAATAGCTTACCCATATCCTAATGAGTAAAAGTGGTGACCAATAATTTCTGAATGAATAAATGAGTGCTTAACAATTAAAATGAATATTTTTAGCCTAATTTTTTCTTTAATTCATTTCATTCTTTCTAGAATAGTTATGGATTCCATTAGCTCTAATATATTTTATTGTGTTTTGCTTAGGCTGTGTGAAAACATTGCTGAAACTTCCCATGTAAAAGTAATTTTAGATTTTGTAATTTTCTTCTATTTTGGTATGCATCCTACAAAGATACCTTAAGAATACTCAACTGACCTTCACAGTCTACCCATGGCATGTTTGGGTAATTTGCAGATTTTAGATAGGCTCTAGGCCTTGTTTTCATGAGTAGGCCTTTATAAATCATTGGGTTGGCAAAATATAATTAATAAAATCTAATGGGTAAGAGACACTTCACGTCTTTGTCAAGCCAGTCAAATTTTGTTTGTTGTACATGCACTGTAAAATTAAAATGCAGAAAATCATCTATAGAGGTTTTCTTTAGAGGGAATGAAAATGTTGTTTAAAATATGCTGCACAGCATATAAAACTTGGAGACAGTGATTTGAATTTCAAACTGAAAATTATCTATGAAGGTGTTGAAGAGTATATTGCCTGTGTGCCTTCTTAAAGATGAGTATAAGTAAAAACTTACGATGTGGGCTCTTTCTGCAAAAGCAAAAAAACAAAGAATGCCTGCCCATTAGAATATACGTTCACCCAGTATTTCTTACATTCGCGCATTTTCTACTGCCACACACAATAGAGTGCTCCAGGCTATCTAGTTGTGTTTTCACCCATTTTTTTCATTGCACTCTTTAAGAGGGACTGCTTTGGATTTGTAGTAACCAATTTTCGTCTTTTTCGTTTCCATTTGTAGGCAACTAAATTTCTATCCCAAACAAAACAGGTATCATCTAGTATGCTTAGTAAATGTCTATATGTACCGTATGGATATAACATCGGCCAGATATATATGGGAACATATCGTTATAGACGATTGCAATCTCAACACGAGTATCACGCATTATGATACTACGGCATACAAGATCACTCCGATACAGTGAATCTGTCATTAACTATAACTAATATATCGCCACCGCGGAGGACTGCACGTACTATAATCTATAATCTATATTATACATATTTATAATTGAATTATTTATAATTCAAACAAAAAAGAGCCAACCCCATTTACAATGGCACCAAAATAATAAAATAGTAATAAACTTAATTATGGAAGCAAAAATATTATATCCTGGAAACCGTGAAACATCACAAAAAATAAAGGAGACAGAAATAAATGGAGAAACATTCTGTGTTCAAAAATTAAAAGCACAGTCTCTTCAACAAATGGTTTTGGGAAAAGTGCATATCCACATGGTGTTGGGAAAACCTGATTTCCAGATGCAAAAAAATAAAATTGGACCCATATCTTAAAACATACACAAAATTCAACTCAGAATAAATTTAAGACTTAAAAACAAGACATGAAACTGTAAATCTCCTAGAACAAAACATAGGTGAAGGCCCTAATGGCATTGGTGTTGGCCTTAATTGATTGAATATGACACCAAAAGCACATGCAACAAAAGGAAAAGTAGATAAGAGAAACTACAAGTTTCTGCCCAGCAAAGGATACAGAAGTTGCCTTTTCATCAGTGAAAAGACAACTTTTGAATGGCAGAAAATATTTTCAAACCATATATCTAACAAAAAGTTAATATCCAAAATATACAGCAACTCAACTCAATACCAAGAAAGCAAATAACCTGGTTAAAGAATGGGCAAAAGACCTGTATGAAATAATAAGAAATATAAATATTAGTCTATTGTCCCAGTCCCTGGAACAGAGCTCTTAAATGCCTTGTAATTTACTGAATGATGGGATTCTAAGAGCATCTTTTAGTCTAGTATTTGGCCTCTGCCCCAGTTCCTGAGACAGAAATTGTAATATTCCTTTGTAGATTGGGGTGCTAGGCAAATCTTTTGTTGTAACATTCGATCTTTGACTTCTAGTTTCTGACACAGAGCCGCTAAAAGCTTTGAGATTTCCTAGGTGATTAGAGGATCTTTTGTTCTAATTAGATGACTTTTGGTGAGTTCATGGGTAGCCTTAAGATGGGGATTGGTTGCCAGGGAAACCATTTCTGTAATTAGAGGATTAGAACTTTCAGCCCCACTCTCTGACCTCTAGGGAAGGCAGAAAGTTGATTTGATTACCAATGGCTAATAATGTAATCAATCGTGCCTATGTAATGAAGCCTTCCCAAAAACTCAAAAGGACAAGAATAGAATGAGCTTCCAGTGAACATGTGACTATTCCTGGAGAGTGGCATGTGGGAGAGGGTGTGAAAGCTCCATGTGCCTTCTCTCATACCTTGTGCTAGGCATCTCTTCTATCTAGGTCTTCATTTGTATCTTTTGTAATGTATTTTATAATAAATGGCTAAATGGAAGTCACACATTTCCCTGAGTTCTGTAAGAACCTCTGACAAATTAATTGAACCCAAGAATGGGTTATGGTAATTCTGATTTATAGACAATCAAAAATGTGGATGACAACCTACTACTTGTGATTAGCATTTGAAGTGGAGGGAGGGGCAGTCTTGTGAAACTGAGCCTTTAATCTGTGGAATCTGTTGCTCTCTCCAGGCAGATAGTATAATAATTGGATTGAATTAAAAGACACCTATCTGGTGTCTTTGGAGAACTGTTTGCTTAATGTGGGGGAAAAAAAACACACCTTTGAAGTCTGAAGTGTTGTATTGCTTAGGTAGTGAGAGTAGGAAAAGTACTTTGTTTTTTGCTTGGTTTTAAAAAATATTATATCTCTTTAATTTAAATAGGCATGTCTCAAAAGAAGACATACATGTAGCCAATAGGTATATGACAAAATGCTGAACATCACTAATGTGAAAGGAAAATAAATTTTGGGACCCCAAAATCACTAAGCTAAAGGGAAAAGTCAAGCTGAGAACTGCTTAGGGCAAACCTGCCTCTCATTCTATTCAAAGTCATCCCTCTGAGGCTCACCTGAGACAAATCCATATTTGATTGCTTCCTCTCTCCTATTGTTTATAAGCAAATGCAGATTCCCTGAGCCAGGCTAAATTGTGTAATCTGTGGAAGGCTGATCAAGGACTCGAAAGAAAGAATGCAACCCTTTTGTCTGTTATCTGCTTCTAACCTGGAAGCCCTCACTTTAAGTTATTCTGCCTTACTGGATAGAACCAATACACATGTTACAAGTATTGATTGATCTCTCATGTCTCTCTAAAATGTATAAAAGCAAACTGTACCCCCAACCACCTTGAGCACATGTCTGAGTCTGTGTCACAGGTGTGTTCTTAACCTTGGCAAAATAAACTTCGTCAATTGAGACCTGCAGATATTTGGGGTTCATACTAATTAGCAGAAAAATGCAAATTAAGCCCACAATGAGATATTGCTCCATACCTGTTGGTATGGCTCTATAAAAAATAATAATAATAGCAAGCCTTGGTGAGAATTTGGAAAAAAGAGAACCCTTGCTCACTGTTGGTGGTAATGTGAATTAATAGGGCTATTATGGGAAATAGTATGAAAGTTTCTCAAAAAAATAAAAATAAAACTACCATATAATCCAGTAATCCCACTTCTGGGTATATATCCAAAGAAACTGATATCAACTTGTTAAGGGGACATCTACACTCTCATGTTCATTGCAGCATTATTCACAATAGCCAAGACACGCAGTCAACCTAAGTCCCATCAACAGATGAATGGATGCAGAAAGTGGGGTGTATACACAACAGAATACTATTTAGTCTTTTCTTTAAAAAAAGACCTTGGCATCTTTTTTTAAGATGATACAATCCTAAGCTCACTTGTAGGACAGATGTTGCACAGTAACAGGGGAAACTAGAAGCTACCACCTCTACTTAGTTCATTGATCAAAAACAGGCATGTCACTATGAGACAAGAAGGCCATTGTCCCCATCCCCAGATTTGGACTAGTGGCACAGAGATATTACCTGGGAGACAGGCAAATCATAAAAACAAAGATCTCTGAAGCTCTTTTCAAGGTAAGAGATTTTGTTGGAAACAACACGTGAGGAAGATCAAGGCTAAAAGGGCTTGAAAACAATGGAAATTCTGGTGGTAAACTCTTAAGAAGCATAATGGCATCTTCATGAAAACAACAAGCCAAACTGTAGGCCAGTTAGTTTATCAGAGAGGTCTCAGGAAAGAGACAACTAAGAAGAGCCCTCCATGGGTCAGAACAAAATTTCAACACTGTTTTCAAAGACTACCACTGCAAAGTGTCCTGACTTTAACTATATTACACTGAGTAGCAGTTTATGCTTCAGAGCATTGTTGAAAACAAAAGAGCAATCAGTGGCAATTTGTATTGTTTAACAGCTGAGTGTGATGCCTAAACAGACAGCTTAACAAAGAGCTAGAGGAAAGACACAGGGGAAGACAGCCCTGATAATAACACTCTCATCCCAGGGTAAAATTATGCATGGCCAAAGTTCCCATTCTGAGGAGCAACATCAGGGACTTCACACTGAAAAGAAAATGGACTTCACTAAAATAGCCCAGATAAGTCACTAAATAAATACATAAGCAAGAAACAACAAAAAAATCCAAGCAGGTGGAGGTGTGGGTAAGTGTCAAAACTGGCTATAATGTTTTATGAAAAATATCCAAATTTCAACAAAAAATTATGAGATATGCCAATAAGTAGGAGAGTGTGATACAGACACAGGGGAAAAAATAGACAACAGAAACAGCCTGTGAAATGGCATACATGTTGTTTTTAACAAATAAATACTTCTAGCAACCATTATAAACATGTTCCCAGAACCAAAGAAAATCATTTTTAAATAAGGAATGGAAGGCATAACGACAATTATGGACATAGAAATTATAAACGGAAAAACAAATTTAAGAGTTGAGAAGTATAATAACCGCAATTAAAAATTTACTAGCTGAGGCTTAATAGAAAAATTGAATTGGAAGAATAAAAAATTAGTGAACTTGAAGATCAATCAATAGAGATTATGCAATCCAAACAACAGAGGGGAGAAAATAGAATGAAGAGAAATTATGAAAGACTCAGGAAAGTGTAGGACACCATTAAGTACACCATCATCTGGGTAATGAGAAAAATACAAAGAAGGGGAGAGAAAAAGAAGTTGAAAAAATTATACAAAAAATAATAGCTAAAAAAATTAGTTAAAAAAGTCATTAATCTACAAATGAAGGAAACTCAGAAAACTCCAAGAGGATAAATGCAGATTGTGAACCCATAAATCTGAGAAAGGTTTCAGTTAATTTCAAAAGTTTATTTTGCCAGGGTTGAGCATGCATGCCTGTGACAAAGCCTCAGGATGTCCTGATGACATCTCACCAAGGGGGTCAGAGCATAGTTTGGTTTTATACATTCTAGGGAGACATAAGACATCAATCTATATAAGTACGATGAAAAGGTGGGACAACTTGAAGCAAAGGCAGAAAGACTCAAACAGGGAGGAGGCTTCCAGGTCATACATAAATAGACAAAGGGTTGCATTCTTTTCAGTTTCTGATTAGCCTCTCCAAAGGAGGCAATCAGATATGCATGTATCTCAGGGAGCAGAGGGGTTTCTTTGAATAGAATGGGAGACAGATTGGCCCTAAGCAGTTGCCAGGTTGACTTTTCCCATTAGCTTAGTGATTTGGGGCTTCCAAATTCATTTTACTTTCACAAGATCCAGACACAGAAATTTTATGGAAAAATATTGAATACCAGATACGAAGAGCAAATCCTTGAAGCAGCAAAAGAAAAATACAACATGTGCATTACAGGAGAATCATCATAAGATTTTTTGCTAACTTCTCATGAGAACCAATGTAGACCAGGAGGCAGTGAGATGACGTATTTAAAGTGTTACAAGAGAAAGAAACATTCAATCAAGTATTTTATATTCAAACTATCTTCATAAATGAGAGAGACATCAATTGAACTAAATGAGGAACCAAGGACCAATTCAAGAGAGACAGAGATATGTAAACTTTCAGAGAATTCAAAAGAGCTGCCTTGAGGAAACTCAACAAAATTCAAGATGACACAGAAGGAATTCAGAATCCTATCAGAAAAATTTAACAAAGAGATTACAATAATTAAAAAGCATTAGGCAGAATTCTACAGTTGAATAATGCATCAGAATCCCTTAATAGTAGAAATGATGAAACAGAAGAAAGAATTAGTGAACTTGAAGACAGGCTATTTGAAAATATACAGTCCAAGGGCACAAAAGAACAAAAAGAATGAAGCATGCATACAAGATCTGTACATACAATGGAGCTCCAATACGTGTGGCAGCAGCCTTCATTGGAGACCCAATGAGCCAGGAGAAAGTGGCATGACATATTTAAAGTGCTGAAGGAGAAAAAGTTTTATCCTAGAACAATTATGTTGAGGGAAAATATCCTTTAAACATGAAAGAGAAATAAAGACAGTCCCCCCCAAAACACAATTTGCTGGGAGATTTTATCAACATCAGATCTGTCCTACAAGAAATTCTAGAGAGAGTGCTTCAGTCTGTTAAAAAAGAAAAAAAAGAAGTTTAATGATCAATAACAAATCATCAGTAGGGACAAAGGTCACTGGTAACAATAAATACACAGAAAAACCACCGAATATTATAACATTGTAATTGTGGTATATGTACTACTACTATCATGAGTAGAAACCCTAAAAGGTGAACCTATTAAAAGCAATAACTACAACAACGTTTTAAGATTAGATAGTATAGAAACAACAAAAAGTTAATAACCAAGGGGATGAGCTTGAAGGGTAATGTCTTTATTTGGAATTACTTTGTAAGTTTTTCTGTTTATGTAATCAGCATTAAGTTATTATCAGTTTAAAATAATGGGTTATGACATATTATTTGAAAGCCTTATGGTAACCTAAAATAAATAAATATATATAACATAAACACACACACAAAAGCAAGAAATTAAAACATACCAGCAGAGAAAATCATCTTCACTAAAAGGAAGACAGGAAGGAAGAAAAGAAGAAAGAGAAGACTACAAAACAACCAGAAAAAAAAAAATATCTAAGTGACAGAAGTAAGTTCTTACTTAACAATAATAATAATAAATTTAAACAAACTAAACTCTCCAATCAAAAGATGTAGAGTGGCTGAATAGATCAAAATAACAAGAGCCATTGATCTGTTGCCTCCAAGAAACACCAGTCGTGCATAAAGACACACAAAGACTGAAAATAAAGGAATGAAAAAATATATTGAGATGGAGTCTCCCTCTATTGTCCAGGCTGAAGTGTAGTGGCACGACCTCTGCTCACTGCAGCCTCTGCCTCCCAAGTTCAAGCAATTCTGCCTCAGCCTCCTGAGTATCTGGGATTACAGGCACAAGCTGCTATGCCCAGCTAATGTTTGCATGTTTAGTAGAGACAGGCTTTCATCATGTTGGCCAGGCTGGTCTCAAACTCCCAACCTCAGGTGATCCACCTGCCTTGGCCTTCCAAACTGCTGGGATTACAACTGTGAGCCACTGCACCCTATGGAAAATATATTTAAAGACCAAAACTTTAAAAAGAGACAAAGAACGTCATTGTGTAACAATAAAGGTGTCAAGTCAATAAGGGGATATAATAATTGTAAATATATATGTACTCAATACTGGAGTACCCAGATATAAGAAGCAAATATAGCTAGAGGTTCAGAACAAAGAGATCAAATACAGTAATAGCTGGAAATTTTAAAACTCCACATCAGCACTGGACAGAATAAATCCAGACAAAAAATACACAGAGAAAAATCAGAGTTAATCTGCACTGTAGACCAAATGGACATAATAGATATTTAGAGAACATTTCATCCAATGGATGCAGAACACACATTCTTTCTCTCAGCACATGGATTATTCTAAAAAATGAACAATATGCCACAAAATAAAATGTTAAAACACTTTTAAAAATTGAAATAATATCAATAATCTTTTTTGACCACAATGGAATAAAACTAAAAATCAGTAACTAAGAAAACTTTGGAAACTATAGAAACACATGAAAATTAAACAATATGCTCCAAAAAACACAGTTAAAAGATCACGAACCAAAAGTTGGATTCCTAAATAGATAAAGAAAATTGAAAAAACTTTAGCCTGATTAACTAAGAAAAAAAGAGAGAAGACCCAGATACATAAAATCAGAGATGAAATGGGAGATATTAAAGCCAACACTGCAGAAATTTAAGGAATCACTGGATGCTACTGTGAGCAACCATGTGTCAATAAATTGGAAAATTTAGAAAAAGTGGATGATTTTCTAGACACATACAATCTACTAAGATTAAAATGTGAAGAAAATCACAATCTGAACACACCAATAATAATTAATGAGATTGAAGCAACATAAAATGTCTTCCAGCAAGGAAAAGCCAAGGACCTGATGGCTTCACTGCTGACTTTACCAGACATTTAAAGAAAAACCCAATACCAATCTTACTCAAACTTTTCAAAAAAGTGGAGGAGGGTGCGCTTCCTAGCTCATTCTCTAAGGTCAGTATTACACTGACACAAAACCAGTCAAGACGTATCAAAAAAAAAAAAAAAAAAAAAAGAAAAAAAATGACAAGCCAATAGCTCTGATTAATATTAATGGAAAAATCCACAACAAAATACTAGCAAACCAACAGTAAATATATCAATCATCATGACCCAGTGGGATTTATTCCAGGGATGCAGGGATGGGTCAACATATAAAAATGAATCAATATGATATATCACATCACCAGAATGAAGGACAAAGCAATATGATCATTTCAATTTATAGTGAAAAATCATTTGATAAAATAGAACATCCTTTCATGATTAAAAAAATAAAAAGACTGGGTATAGAAGAAATATACTTCAACACAGTAAATGCCATATATGACAGACCTATAGCTCGTGTTATGCTGAATGAGAAAAAACTAAAAGCTTTTCCTCTAATATGTGGAACATGACAAGGATGCCCATTTTCACCACTTTTATTCAACATAGTACTGGAAGTCCTAGCTAGAGCAATCAAGAGAAATATATAAAGGGCACTCAAGTTGGAAAGGAAGAAGTCAAGTTATCCAGTTATCTTTGTTTGCAAGTTATGTGAGCTTATATTTGGAAAATCTAAAACTCCACGAAAATCTATTAGAACTGATGAATAAATTCAGTAAAGTTGCAGGATACAAATCTACATACAGAAATGAGTAGCATTTTCATATAACAACAGTGAACATTCTGAAAATAATTCAAGAAAGTAATACCATTTATAACAGCTACACATAAAATAATATCACTAGAAATAAACTTAACCAAATAAGTTAAACGTCTCTACAATGAAAACTATGAAAGGTTAATGCCAAAATATTGAAGAGGACATGAGAAAAATGGAAATATATTTTATGTTCATGGATTAGAAAGATCAACATTGTTAAAATGTACATACTACCCAAAGCAGTCTAAAAGTTCAGTTGCAATCCCTCTCAAAATACCATTGACATTCTTCACAGAAATAGAAAAAAACAATGCTAAAATTTATAAGAAACCACAAAAGACTCAGAAGAACCAATGCTATCCTAAGCAAAAATAGCAAAACTGAAAAAATCTAATTACCTGAATTCAAATTATGCTACGGAGCTATAGTAACCCAAACAGCACATAACTGGCATAAAAGTAGACACATAGACCAATGGAACAGAATAGAGAACTCAGGAATAAATACAGACATCTACAGTGAACTCATTTTCAATGAAGGTGCCAAGAACACACCCTGGGGAAAAGACTGTCTTTTCAATAAATGGTACTAAGAAAACTGGATATCCATATGCCAGAGAATGAAACCAGGCCCTTATCTCACACCATATACAAAAATCAAATCAAGGTGATTAAAGTCTTAAATTTAAGACCTCAATCCTGAAAATACTACAAGAAAACACTGGAGAAACTCTTGAGGACATTGGACTGGACAATGATTTCTTGAGTAATACCCCACAAGCACAGGCAATCAAAGCAATAATTGACAAATGGGATCACATCAAGTTAGAAAGCTTCTGCATAGCAAAGGAAACAATCAACAAAGTGAAGCAACAACACACAAAATGGTAGAGAATATCTGCAAGCTACCCATCTGACGAGGGATTAATAACCAGATTATAGAAGGAGCTCAAACAACTCTATAGGAATTGGAGGTCATTATATTAAACAAAATAAGCCAGGCACAGAAATACAATCATCATATGTTCTCACTTATTTGTGGGAGCTACAATAATCAAAACAATTGAACTCACAGAGATAGAGTAGAATGATGGTTACCAGAAGCTGGGATTGGTAGGAGGAGGGGAATTGGGGGATGTTTAGTAGGTACAAATATATAGTTAGAAAGAATAAGATCTAATACTTTATAGCACACAGTGTGAGTTCAATCAAAAATTTGTTGTATATTTAAAAGAGGACAATTGCATTGTTTGTAACGCAAAATAGGGTAATTGGTTGAGGTGATAGATATACCATTTATACTGATATTATCACACATTGTATGCCTGTATAATAATATCTCATGTACCCCATAAATATATGCAGCTAGTAGGTAGCCACAAGAATAATAATTTAAAAAGGAAACACAATAATTACATTTTTTAAATAAACAAACACATAGAGAATTTCTTGTTAAGAGATCGGACTTACAAAAAATACTAAAGGAATTTCTTCAGGCTGAAAGCAAGTGACACAGACAGTGATTCCAATTCACACAAAATACCAAAGAACACTAAGTTAAGGTAATTATGTAAATATCAAAGACAATATAAGTACATATTTCCTCTCCTTTTAACTGATTTAAAGAAATTTGTATACAATTATATGTACATAGTGTGCAACACTTAAAATGTAATATATTTGACAAAAACAGCACAAAAGAGGCAATAGATGCAAAGTTGTATTGTAGTAAGGAATTGAAACCACATGGTAACTCAAATCCATAGGAACAAATAAAGAAAACTAGAAATAACAAATAAGGTTAATAAAACATATTCTAGAAATATATAATTTTCTGTTTTCTTCTCTCAACCTCTTTATGTTACATAAAATTGTATAAAGTGGTAAAGCAATGTATTCTTGGATTTCTAACATATAGATGTCTCATAGGTATATTATTTATAGGACAAAAGGGAAAACACAGTTATATAGGAGAAACAGTTCTACATATCAGTGAAATTAAATTAGCATACATTTGAAGTACATTCTGATGAGTTAAAATGTACAGAGTAAGGCCTAGGGCAATCACTAAAAAAAATTATCAGGCATAATGTGAAAACATCATTTAAGGAATACAATTTTACACTAGAAAACACTCACTTAATGTAAAATTGCCCTTAGTGTTTTCAGAGATAAGAGAAGACATACTGTCCATAACTAAATAAAAGTTTTCACTATAAATGGAACAGAGTAATAAATAGCTCTTAGAAATTAAATATATGAGAGCAGAAATTTAAAGAAATCAATTCTTAATTTAGAAGATAACATTGAAGAAATCTCTCAGAAATTAAAACGAAAAAACACCAGAGAAGATACATGAGATAGAATTGGCTTTCTTAGGAAAATGTTTAAGTAGGGGATTATTTCAGCATGCCTAACCTCAGAATGACAGGAGTTCCAGAAAGAAAGAATAAAGAAAAAAGAGAGAAAATTTCTGAAGTAAATACACTCATACAAGTGAAGAGTATGACTTTCCAGATTGATAGGCTCCAGCGTAATGAAGAATAAAAGGAATCTCATAATGTGATGAAATTTTAATATCAGAGATAAAAGGAAAAATGAAAACATTACAGAGCTACTTTTGTCTATGACGAAGTAAGAAGTATGAAAACAGCTCTTTCACTATAACAATAATAAAAGTGTGAAAATTACATGAAGCAACTCTTTTCAGGTATTTGACAACAAGAAACATAGACTGCAATCCCTGTAGGTGTCAAGATTTATGAGGTGAACCCCATGATTACTGTAGCTCTCTGCCTGTGCAACTCTTTGCCAACTACAGTGCAGCATCCTGGAGGCCAAGACACTGCCACTGAGCTGACGAGGCAGAGGTCAGATTTCATAGTGGCTGAAATAACTGGAACCCATGACACTAGACACCAGAGAGGAGAAAGCTATGCCGAGAATAGGTTCAGAAGTCTCTTAGTGAGTCTCTCCATGAGTTAATAGGTGAGATTTGGATTCCACATATTAAAGGTTTACTAAAAAGAAGCTTCTATGGTGTTAAAACCAGCACACAGAAACTAAAAGTTCATTATTGCTAGGTCATATAAGTGTTCCAGTCCAGCCAGAACACAAAGACCAGAGTGTCACTTTCATAACACTCTAAAATGGCGAATATTACAAAGTCAGACAATGTCAAGGGCTTCTGAGGATGTAGAACATCTGGAACCCTCTCAATAATTGCAGGTAAAAATGTAAAAGCATTCAATACCTCTGGTAAGCCCTTTAGTAGTTTTTTTTTTTCTTATAAAATTAAGTATACACTTACAAAATGACTGAGTACACATATCTCTAGGTATTCAGAGAAATAAAAATTCTTGTCTAGTCAAAGACTCATACAGGAGTATTTATAGTATGCTCTTGTCATGATAGCCAAAAACTAGATATAATCAAAATTTCTGTCAACAGGTGAAAATTTGGCATATCCATACTCAGTGACAAAATGAATATGGATATGCACAACAATGTGCATTAATCTTAAAATATTATGTTGCACAAAATAATCCAGACATAAAAGGAAACATACTGTATAGTTTTATTTATGTAAAACTGTAAGAAAGACAAATCTACTCTGTAGGAATTTAATTTAGATTAGTAGTTGCCTGGGGACAGGAAAGGTGTGGAGACTAACCAGGAAGAGAGGCATAAGAGNGTCATGATAGCCAAAAACTAGATATAATCAAAATTTCTGTCAACAGGTGAAAATTTGGCATATCCATACTCAGTGACAAAAATGAATATGGATATGCACAACAATGTGCATTAATCTTAAAAATATTATGTTGCACAAAATAATCCAGACATAAAAGGAAACATACTGTATAGTTTTATTTATGTAAAACTGTAAGAAAGACAAATCTACTCTGTAGGAATTTAATTTAGATTAGTAGTTGCCTGGGGACAGGAAAGGTGTGGAGACTAACCAGGAAGAGAGGCATAAGAGTACTTTTTGGGTGATAGAAATGTTCTATTAGGCTGGTGCCATTATAAGCAATGGCAAAAAATGCAATTAATTTTGCACCAATATAATATATCTTGATTGTAATGGTGGCTACATGGGTGCATGCATCTATCAAGTCATTTAATTTTACACTTTGGAATTGATTTAATGTAACACTATATATGAAAAGAAATAGGAAAGTGTAACCAATGTTTATTTAAAAAATTAATAAAAATCAATGCCAAATGACACAGGTGTTGGATTTAGCAGTCTTTAAAGTAGCTACTTTAAATATTTAAAGAGTTTTAAATAAAAAAATGAAAATAATAGAAGGAAAATGCCATAAATAGGGGATCTCTAAAGAAAAAAAATGGAAATCTATTAAAGGGATCGAAAGGAAAGACTAGATCTGAATAGTGCAATCCGAAATTACAAAATCCATTGGATAGCCTTGGTAAGTAGATTGGAGATGGCAGAAGAAAGAGCCAGTGAACACGAATATAAAACAAAAGTAACCATCCAAGAACCATCTGAAGAATCAAGATACTAAGAGATTGAAAAAAAACGAACAGAGTTTTGAGTCTTGTGCCACAATGTTAAATAATCTAATATACATTTATTTGGTGTCCCAGAAGGAGAAGAGGGTGAAAATGGGTATCATAATATTTGATGTATTAGTGCCTGAAAAGTTCCCAAATTTAATTAAAAATTATCAAGTTACAGATTAGAAAAGCCCAGTGAACCCCAGGCAGGATAAATGAACACAGGGGTGCATGAATGTGCATGCATTCCTAGTTATATCTAGTCAAATTCCTAAATACCAAATACAGAAGAAACTTTGAAGTAGTCAGTTTAATAAAAAGACACCTTAAGTCAAGGAGAATGATAATATGAATTAGCTGATTCCTATCCAACACAATTAAGGCCATAAGACAATTGAATGTTATATTTAAAGAGTTAATGGAAAAACAGGCAACCCAGAATTCTGTATTAGATGATGATATTCTTCACAAAAATGTAAAATAGACTTCACATAAATGAAAGCTGAGATCATCTGTTACCAGAAGACCTGCAGTCAAATAAATGCTAACTGATTGTTTTAGACAATCATTTTTGATGCCTGATGGAAGCTCAGATCTATAGGTAGAAATGTACACCACCAAAAAACAGTAAATTAATGGGTAAATAAAATAGTTCCTTGAAAAGAGAAATATAGAAAAAAAGCCCTTATCACATACAAAAAATACGAAATATTACAATCATGCCTTAAAAATTCCAAAGAAAGATAATTTTCTGGATAAAATTATATATTTAGCCAAACCAAAAATGGATTATGAGTTAATCTCATGTTCAGATTGTAAAAAAAGCAAACAAAAAATCCAAAATATTCTTCTCATGTAATCTTTCTCAGAAAGTCAGTGAATTATGTATCCCTCTAAAACAAGGGTGTAAAACAAGAAAATGGGAGACGTGATATCCAGAAAATAGAGGTTTCAATTCAGGAGAGAAGTGAAGACTGCCAAGACGCAACCTCAAGGATTTTGGTACTGTGAGCTGGACATGAAATCCAGACAGCTCTATTTTTATTATAATAAGCTCTACGTGATTTTGGTGCAAAGTCTGACTTAGAAACCATTCTTGCCTAATTTTATAATAACCCTGTGAATTACGCAGACCCAATATTATATCCTCATTGTACAAATTGAATTAACCTGATGCATTTAATAAGTAGAAAAACTAGGACTACTCTTCAATATTTTGAGATATTTGAGATATTTTCTCATTGCTGGAATGCAATTATAATAGTGTTTTTCGAACTGTTGTTCTGATGTTCAGCAGCACCAGGATCTACAGGAATATTTGTCTAAACTGTAAATTCTGGGCCCAAACCAATAGAGATACTGGTTTCAGAGGTTGGTGATGGGGCCCGGAAATCTGAGTTATTAGCGAGTGCCCCAGTTCACTGAAGTTTGAGAAGCTTGATCTATAACTACCCCAAAAAGGTGATTATTTACAAACAGATTGGAGTGAGGAATCACAGCCAGCACATGATGCACTTTTGTAAAATGTACAAAAGGCCTTCTCTACTTGTAAGAATTATAAATAGGTGCCCTTCTTTTCTGTTACCAGAGTAAGGACTTGGAATGAAATGAAGGAAGAATTCAGTCACCCATTATACCCTGGGTGGGCCAGGAGCCTCTGTGCATTGTAAAATCAACAAAAACATGGGAAAAGGTGCATTATTTATTTGCATATATAAATTTGGCACTCATGTTAACAATGATATTGATAATTTGAAGGCTATTTTTATACAGTTGTTATTGGAAGCTGGCTCAGTATACAATTTTAACCCAGTCACATGAAAATATGTTCAAATATCATAAAGGAACAAATAAATCCTGCTTAGAAGAAGATTTCAGTGTTTCATGTCACTTGTAAATCCATTCTTTCCCTATTTCATTATGTGATTTTGGGGTTATTGATATTCACTTTCTTAAATCCTCCAGTATTTTCAAAACTATATTTAAGTGGTTCCCAACCTCTCAATTGAATGGAAGTGTGTTGGATGTAAATCTTTTCACTTTGTTGTCTCTTATTATTACATGTCCTGCACACCTGTGACTTTTTGGCAATGCGTCTGATTTTAGCTGGAAAAAAAAATTGTAGATTGATGTTACTGCACATTTTTTTCTTATTTGCATTATGTTCTTGCAATCCTTACTTCTTAAAATCCCTTTTCAGTTTCCCTTCAGTTTCCCAGGGCAAATATTTCAGTATGTGGCCAACGAAAATATAAACTTGAACTAATGGTATAAAAGAAAAATTTAATT
>NW_016820475.1:38123-40023 GCF_001698545.2 Rhinopithecus bieti | reverse complement strand
TGTGCCACTGCACTCCAGCCTGGGCAACAGAGTGAGACTGTCTCAAAAAAAAAAAAAAGAGAGAAAAGCCAGGCAATCAGATTTGCTATTTCTATTCCCTTTTCCACCACCACCTGGAGAATATAAGATGGCACTTTAAAATTTGCAATTCCTTGAGCTTGAGCATGAGGAGTGTTTATAATGTCAGTGTTTCAAATGTTATGCCTGAAATAATACTGCCCAATTTTTGTTTATTTCTTGTTCAAATACAGCCAAAATCTGACAACTTATCCCAGTCTTCACTGCTACCACCCTACAACCTTGATCAAATCACTGTCACTTCTGACCTAGATGACTTCTACAGCCTGCTCACTAGTCTCACTGCTTTCACTCTTGTTCCTCTTCAAATTGTTCTCAGAAGAACAGCCACCATATTGATCCTATTAAGGTATATGTCAGATCATATTCTTCACTCCTCAGTATCCTTTGAAGGCTTCTCAACTCATTCTCGGTAAAAGTCAAAATTCATCTGGAATATATATGCAGCTTCAAGGGATCCTCGCACCCCCTTATCTCTCTGATTTTGTTCCCTGCTGCTCTTCATCTATCTCACTCCAGTAATTCTGGCTTCCTTGAACACCCCATGCATGTCCCTGCTTCAAGGCCTTTGCAATCGCCAATCTTTCTGCCCAGGAGCTCTTCCATCAAATATTGTCATGGCTAAATCCTTCATCTCTGCTAATTTTTATTGAAATTGAAACTCTTACCCCTTCCACCAGTCTTGCTTATTGATGTGGTTTGCTCTGTGTCCCCAACAAAATCAAACCTTGAATTGTAATAATCCCCACATGTCAATGGCAGGACCAGGTGGAGGTAATTGAATCATGGAGGGCAGTTTCCCCCTGGCTGTTCTCATGATAATGAAGGAGACTCATGAGATCTGATGGTTTAATAAGAATTTGCCATTTCCCCTGCTGGCATCATTGTCTCTCATGCCACCCTATGCAGAGGTGAGGCCTCCCTAGCAATGTGAACCTGGGAGTCAATTAAACCATTTTCCTTTATAAATTACCCAGTTTGGGGCAGTTCTTTATAGCAGTGTGAGAATGGACTAATACACTTATCCTTACTTTATTATTTTTTTATTCCTGACTTCATTATTTTCCATAGCATTTTTACCAGCTGATATATCGTATACTTTTCTTATTTATTTATTCTCTGACTACCTCTCTGACACACAAAAAATATCAACTCCAAAAGAGTAAGAACTTTTGTCTGTTTGTTTACTACTCTATTTCCATAGCCTAAAATGATTCTGGGTATATACTCAAGACTATTTCTTGAATGAATGGATGATTGAGTAGATGGATGGATTGTTAAATGGATGATTAGTATGATATATACCATAATGTTGTTTTTCAGGACATGGCCAATAGAACTTTGTATACATGCCTTTTTACTGCCTTTCTAATAACCATTAAAAGTCCTCATCAGGTGTCTCCTCCCTCCCCGCCCCCACCCCACAGAGACGGAGTCTTGCTCTCTCACCCAGGCCGAAATGCAGTGGCATGATCCCGGCTCACTGCAACCTCTGCCCCGCCGGGTTTAAGCAATTCTGCCTCAGCCTTCCAAGTAGCTGGGATTGCAGGCGTGTGCCACCACTCCCAGCTAATGTTTGTATTTTTTGTAGAGACCGGTTTCACCAGGTTGGCCAGGCTGCTCTGTGAACTCCTGACCTCATGATCCACCCCCCTCAGCCTCCCAAAGTGTCAGGATTACAGACATGAGCCACCACACCTGCCCTCATCAGGTGTCTTAGTTACAGTTCTGAACATTCACTCAAGCTGACTGTCAATAATATCCCCACCCATTCCATTTTTAATATTGGAAAATAGACACTATACATATACATTAGAAAAAA